>NC_043714.1:56714674-56789089 GCF_006229205.1 Suricata suricatta
GACTTAAAGGATAAGCATTCAATAAATATATTATTTTCACATTTGTTATCCCAATCAATAATGACAGCTCTTCATTTTCTCATTTTGCTTATCTATTCTAGTAATATCTGTAACTGAATTCTAAATACCTCGACTTACCTATTATCACTGTGGCCACTGACGAAGACAGGAAAGTAGGAGGATTTTTATCTTGCTTATACATGCATATCATCTAGTGGTAGAAAAGTGTCATTGCAAGATTTTTTTTTCAAGTGTCCCTGACCTTGTTCTAGTACATCCTTGGTAAGAAGGCAGCTTCCTCAGTCTGCCCACAGTGGGCATCTGCAACTAAACTACAGGACCGATTCCATCTACCTGGTTTCAATGACTTTTCTAGTGGTCCTTTGATGGGGGTTCTTATAACTCAAGGTTTTGTGTAGACAACAAAAGTGTTCATGGGGCGGGGGGTGGGGAATGAACCTATTTTAAAAATAAACTATTATTTATTAATCAATTAACCATGTTAGTGTGTGTGTTTAATGATACTAACAAATACTTCAGAGAAACAATACAGTATAGGTATGTTTTCATCTTAAAATCAGCCTTCACTTAAGTATTGAATGAACCCTTAGCATGAAGTAGAGGCAACTCTTTGAATCCAAGTCATAGTTTCCTCTTATGTCCTAGGTCTGTAGTATCCAGGGATCGATCACCTTCTATGCCTCATGCTTGTCTACATGCCATGCTGATCCATACCACTCTTGCTACTGCCACTTACCATCGTCAACAGAACTAACCACTGAAATTTTTCAGTCTCTCTGAAACTATGCAGACAGAGGTTAGAACTTAAATAATGTTTTCATAAAAGCCAGCATTCTAGAAATCTGGCTCTTCGTTTTGAATATTTCCTGCAGAGATTATTTTCAATTTTCTTTAAATGTTTATTTACTTTTGAGACAGACAGACAAAGCACAAGCAGGGGAGGGGCAGAGAGAGTGGAAGACACAAAATCTGAAGCAGGAGCTGTCAATACAGAGGCCAAGGCAGGGCTCGAGCCCACGAACTGTGAGATCATGACCTGAGCCGAAGTTGGACGCTTAACCAACTGAGCCACTCAGGCTAAATGGCTAAATGCCATTTTTAATGGGAAAAAAAATCATCCAGCTCTATATTTCCTTGATGTTTCTCCCTCATTCAACAGAAGTCTTTCATGGACATTTTTGGGGGTTACTTTATAAAAAGAACTCTGACGTGTAATAATCTGATTTTTTTTCTTCCCATGGAATTAATAAGGAATCACTGGGTTTATATCCCATTAGCAAGTTCATATCCCACCAGTGGGCACAGCTGAGGGATGAATTTGTCAGTATTCTCACAGAAACAGCCTCTTGCTTCTGCAACCCACCCCACCCCTCTGTCTGTTCCTCTGCTTCCTCAGAGTCATAAGTATGGTTTCTCAGACTGTCTCTTACCACCAGCACCAGCACCACAACCACAGCAGCTGGCTAGCTTTTGGGCTTGCTTCCCTGTCTTTCTTCTGAGACTCTCACTTCCTGGACATCTGAGCTCATTTCCCTTCATCCCTATTGCCTCGACTTAGAAGGATCTCCCTCCTCTGCTTTTGAGGAAATGCTCAACTCCATTCTACATTTCCAAACAAAAATCTCAGTTTTGTTTCCCCCAGATCTTGAAGCTGAGTAGAAAAACTGGACTGAATTGGCCACTGCACTATTTGGACTTTCTCTGTGATTTTTGGCCACTTGCTCTTCCTGGTCGTTTACACTGACATGTCAGATTTTCCACAGTGGTCATGTAACATGCCCATTCCTCCTTACTTCTACCTTGGGACTCACCCAGTTAAGTTTTAGGATGCTTTTGGGATTTATGTATAAACAGAGGGCTGGGCATTAAAATAACCCAGACAAAGCTCTTACAAGGCCAAAATTCTGCCCATGGCTACAAAAGAAATTGGCTAAGAGATCACTGGACATCTATTTCCTCATAAAGTATTAGGAGGTTGGACTCAATGAGCAATTGAGTCCCTCTCTGCTGAAATAATCTATCATTCTGGACGTGCATTACATTATTTTGAAAGAGGCCACCAAGGTTCTAATTACAACCCACTCACCCTCATTTTAGGTGAAGTTGGGAAATAAGACTTTGCAATCGCTGGTTCTGTCAACCTTCGCCCCTCTGTTACCGATATCTTGAAACTATAAAGTTCTTACTGTCATTATTTGGGTTGAGATAAATTCTTCACTTTTGGCACTGTTTACTGTTTCTTCCATAAATACCCTTAGCATTGAAGGATCATCCAACATGGATCTGAAATTGTCCAGTTATAAATCCTGATTCTGGTTGGAGTCTTCCCTCCCAAATCAAACTCCTCAGGGCCCACACCCAGGGAGTATCTGGATTTAGCATGGACTTCACTGTCCTCCAACTTACAAAGGATTTGGGGATCCTTCTGATGCTCTATAGCTTTCCTTCAATTTCAGAATTTCTGCTTCCAAGCTCTACAAGAAAGAGATATTTTTGAATTTTTATTTGTGGCATATATCCTGCTTATGCCAGCAGATGCGTCAAAGATACCGCAACTAAAACGGGATTTTTATAGAAAAACAGAATTTAGGGCCTTAATTAATTGCTGACATCATATGTACTCCCTTAGAAAACTAGCTATTCAAAAATGACTCTGCTCCCTTCTAGAATAATTTACCCCCTACCCCTTCATCATTATTAAGGACATATGTAGAGAAACAGGATCTGTGCCTTGTCAGACTTCTTCCATGCCAGCCGCTCATTCCCCAACTGATGTGCTAACCCTCCCTTTTTCACATCACAATTGGGTATTGTTCATGAGTATGCTCTTCCAGGAACAGACTGTGACTTTAGGTGGTGCAAGAACAAGGCATCAGAAGCAGATGAACTCTTAGCTAGACAAGATTGGGCCCTGACCACAAATGTCCTCAACAAGACACGAGGGAAAAAAATAAACAAACACAAAGAGAAATAAAAATAACAGAGAAAAAGGAGAGGGAACATGATTTTAAAGGAAATCTGGGGCCAAGTTTTTTTTTCAAAGACATGTCAGCTATTTTATAGGATGTACATAAATTTTCCAAATTTTCATTCTTAAGACAGAATCTATAAGGAGGACCTTTGTAGATTCGGCCTAAATTTTGAGGTTTATTACTCTATGTTTCCTGTACATACAACCTGTGTTCCACAAAACAACTATTTTACTGCCTTTTGTTCCTAAATAAATATGTATGCCATTACTTGTATTAATCTCACCACCTGAATGCCTATTCTCAGCCATAAAGAAAATCCATGCATTCTTTGAGGTCTTTCTCAAATACCACTCTCCTCATCAAATCTTATGATATAAAGCAAGGAAAATGAGCAAGCCATGGAGAGATCAGATTAGATGCTGCAGATGGACTCTGCCTAGTAATTTTTTTTGGTGGTTTTAATTTTGGAAGCAGAGACACAGAAGACTTCAGAATTAACCTACAGAGACAAAGGCTATCAGAGAACTTTCTAGAACACTATTTTTCCTTGATGGTGATTTAGTTGACTACTTCCTAAAAATCATTTTACACTGTATGTCCACAATCATGCATTTCTCATAATCATCAGAATGACGGTCTTTGAGTATGTACTGGGAAGAATGCCAGGTACAATGGCAAACACAAATACATGCAAATAAAAATCAAAGAAAAACTACAAAGAGAAAACAGAGTATCTCAACTGGAAGGGCTACATTTTATTAACACTTCCCATTTTCAGGCAGTTTGTTAAACACTTTATACAATACCTAATACAATGAGCCTTCATTAAAAAAAAAAAAAAAAGCCCTATGAGGTAAGCATGGAATACCTTCACTTTAACAGTGGGGAAGGGCATTCTGGAACTTGCTCAAGGTTCCACAGTTAGTGTATGAAATCCCAGGTCAATCCCATTCTAGATGCTAAATTCTTAGCTCCTCCTCCGCAATGGCTTCTCCATCGTGTCCCAGAAGCAGACAGCTGTTGTCTCATCCCAACCATGTTTTCTCAACCTCTGCATGCCCAGAGGTAGCTGCAAATTCATGAATTTGAGTCAGCCATGAGTCAAGAGTGCTTTAGAAACATCGGTCCAACAGATAAAGCTCTAAAGACACTTGGGAGCCTTCAAGTCCCTTCCCTGTTTCCCCCAGCACCCCCCCCCACCACTATGTTTCCTCATTTCAGCCAAACACTTACATCTCACCTTCATAAACTGCACATGCTCCTCCTATTCCCTGAAAAGCTTCGCGGAGAACAGCTACTCTTATATATTTCCTCTGTAAGCCTTTCTGCCTTGCCAGGCACAATTTCTTCTGAATTCGTCGGAAACATCTTTTTATACATGCCCCTTTTAGCTTTAGCACTTCACAGTACTTTAATCTCTTGTTCACATTTTATGTCTCCTACTAGCCTGGGAACTCTTCAAAACCTAAGTACTCTGTCTTATTTATCCCAGCTCATCAATGCTTAATAACATGCACTGGATAAATGAACACATTAAAAGATGGATGTTTTACATATATACAAACACCTATCTGTTCAGAACTTTGAGTGTCAGAAAAAGCTTGATGTGTCAATTCAATGCATAATTTTTAGAAATCTGTTATCTGCACTTAAGACATTTCTCAAAAAATGAGATAAATTCAAGTATCTCTGCTCTCCTGTTTGAGAAACATGATTCTCATCGCTCATGGGAGACACAGTCAGAAATGAAATGTGGAGAAGCAGTTGAATAAACATGTATTGAACTGAATCGTATGTAATTGAACTGAATTAAACTGAAAGGCAGTCTTAGCTTCCACCAATGGAGATCAGAGAGCTATTTGGGTGGAAAGTCAACCCAGAAGAAAGAACAGAGCTGCCTGTGGCATCAGGAGCTCTGGGTTAGGACTTCTGGACCCTGGCTGCACATTACCATCACCTGGGGAGCTCTAAAAAAATTTGGATACATGGCTTCCACCCTTAGGGCATCTAATTTAATAGGAGTGAAGTGGGGCCTGGCATCAGTATTTTTTAAAGCTCCCTAGATGTTCTTAAAGTGCAACCAGCCCTGAGACAAGTCCTTGGAAGAAAAGTGGTACAATTTCTGTGGCCAGGTGGAGGAGTAGAGGGGGAATAGAAATCTGGTCTCTAGTACTGGGTCCACTTGTGTCTCATTTCAGACTCTGTGAGGCAAGATTCTACACCTTCCAACAATCAGCACGGGCAGGAAAACCTGCCTGCATCCCGAACCTCCAGAACTTGGGTGTTGGGAGGAAGGGAGGGAGGGTCACTTCAAAGCATAGCAGACATGCCCTGTGGTACAAAAAGCATTCTGATGGTGATTTGGCTCCTATCAAGCAGCTCTCTGCTGCTTTTGTTGTATAGGGTTAACCCCTGGGTAAAAAGATCCCGAAGAAAACGCGGGAAACGCTGTGATACTGCCCCAGCAATGCCTCCACCGGGAAAACCTGGCAGAGGCTTCTCCCTTCTCTGTAAGGCTTTCTCAGCGCCTTTTTTCCTGTTTGGAAACAAATGAAACTGAAAAGTTTCAAGATGCTTTGCTACAATTACACAATCTTTTCCCCTTCCCTCTCATCCACAGCCTGCAAAACAGCAGCCCCTAATCTTCCTGCCAGAGCCACTGGACGTTTCCCAGAAGGTCATTCTCTCCCTAAAGCTGCTGCTTCACAGCAAACTCGAAAACCACTTGGCTTCCCTGCTTAAGTGTTGTGTTTTTCTGCTGTGTTTCCAAAAGACTCTTGGAAATTTCATGTTTGTATTTTCCCCTTTTCTGGCTTCATGTTCTCCTATGTAAATGAAGAAAGCTCTTCCAATAGGGAAGAACAACACAGTTGGAGAGTTTGCTTATTTCATACACATTTGCTCTCATTTAAAGTAACTTTGCATATAGCAGCATTCTGTATTGCTTAACAGAAATCCAGAACAATTTAAGAAAAAGCCTTTTTAAAAATCAATTCCAATAAAAGACAAAGCAAATTAAAATGGAGCCATACAAATTCATCTGAGAAATAAATAGTGTAGCCATATTGCTGAATGTTATTAAATTTATTTCAGCCTTTTGTTTTTCGGTTATTAAATGTGCAGCATTTCCCCTGCTAAATCTTTTCTCATATAGACACTTCAAATTTGACAACTGCTTCCTTTTTTATGATTATGTGTGTACATTTACCTTTTAGTACTACCTGAAGCCCATACCACCTCTCCTCAAATTAGAAAAGGAAACACAAAATCAAATGGTGAATATTAGGAAAGCCATGGCCAAAGAGATTTTCTATTGATTCTGTCTTTTCTAGGGCCAAGATTAGGTGAAGAGAGTGAAGCATTAAAGAAATACCATCTGAATGCAAAAGGAAAATAAAGAATACTAAAAATGTCTTTATTTAAACTTTTGATATTTTGTTCATCATAAAACACTTGCATCAATTTTGATTTTTCAGAATATTGCTTTAAAATACTATTTATCTTGATTATTGAGTGTTTTGGTGCCCCTGCAAATTTTGTGCCCAAGTCTGTTTTGGTCCTCCTTGGAAGACTAGGAACTAGTCAGAGAAACTGACATAGCAAAGGGTTCAAGGAGTAGATGTAGTCCGACTCTTTACACTGGGAAGTTGAGAGCTCGGAGTCTGGGCATTCTGGGTATTGGCAACGGAATTAGGCCAAACAAAAAGGTTAGTGTAATTAATTTCTCAGGGATCTCGGAGGCCCTTGAAAACTCCATTGGAGTCTGCAGATTGTGTCTAGAAGGAAAGCGAGGTCACACGACTTAGGAGGTGTTGTCTGAACAAAACCAGAACTCACCCCAGAATTATGAACCAACCTGCCTGTCTTAGGAATCAAACTCACTTAGCTCAACAAGATATTTGCTGATTTCCTCCCATGGGTGACACATTGTGCTTAATGCTATGATGCAATTATGAACAAGATAGCCTCAACCCTGTTCCTACTGACTTCCCAGCCTGGTGAAAAAGTCAAAACAGGTTACAAAAAAAATTAAAAAGCAATGATAAGAGGGCTATAATGAAAGCAGTAAAAGAAGCGCCTCAGCACACAGGCAAGGGCTCCTGATCCTGAGAAGACCCTCCTCCAAGTGATGCCACAGAAAAGGAGGAACGGGCATATGTGGACCCCTCTCCACATGCACAAACTAAGATTCTAAAACTCTGACAATGTGTGTGTGGCTGAGACCTCCTGCAAAGCACAACTTGAAAACATACCTCAGACCGTCTGCATTGTGCAAATACTGCCTCCCATCTCCACACCCCTGTCAGTAAGACATGTGCTTTGAGTTGTTTTAACAGTAGTAATTATGGCTCACACTCAGCTATCTGCACCCTGTAGTCTGGTTCCATTGGTGACCAGGGACAAACATTTGTTAAGCAGCTGGACAAGGGCAAGGATGCCAAGTCTTACAATAAAACAATTTACCTCTATTTAAAGCTAAAGCCTATTGAAACTGAACCTTTATACTTGATTTCATAATCAATGGTATGGTTACTAATACTATCCCATCAGCTACATTACTTTGAAGACTCTGAAGCTATTTATTTAAGATTCACTGTTGGGGTCATAAACTGTGTAAGTAGTTGGGCAAAGATGGTTGAGGGAAGAGATCTTTTACTCAATTCCTACCTTTGTTCATGGATACTAATTTACCAGGACTCTGTGGCTTTAGAAGAAAAGACTTTCTTCTAAAGGTTGTACTTTAACCTACAAGTAAAATGTCTCTACAATGTCTGACTCTATTTCCACAAATTGTATCTTCAAAAAGTGAAACTTGGGCCACTTGTTTCTTGAACTCTATAGACATTGAAGTAGACAGACCTGTTGGGGGAACACTTATTCCCATTCCTGATGTTTGCTTCCAGCCAAAGGGTGATCAATGGCACAATTCTCCTGGTACCTCTCTACCCCTCTACTCCCTCCCCTCTTCCTTGACTGGCAAAGGAGCTGAGCTCTGTCATGTCCTCTTGAGAGCAAGCTGTCTGTCAGGAGGGAACACATGTTCTCTGCTCCTGCAGAGTGAGGCCAGGGCCCCAGGCCAGTTGGACAGGTCAGCCTGGCTACCGCAGGGGTTCTCTGTGGGGAAGCCATAGGCACAGGCCCCCATTTTCACCTTCAGCCTCATTTGCCATAAGAGTGACATTTTTGTCTCTCAATTGGTTCAGATCTTGAGCAAAGAAGAGCTTGCCATTTACTGTCCTCCTGCCCTGTGACCCAATAATTCTCCTTTAGTGTCTAATTATTTAGCTTGGGTCAACCAGAAAACCACTCTAGCAACATCACAATGAAATGCTAGAGCTGGAAAGAATTTCCAGAAGCCTTTGAAACGAATCTTTTGCTTTTCAACACAATAAAGAGGGTAACATACAATAGAACTAACTGAGCACTTAACATGCATTATCTCTTATACACCTTTCTATAGCCAATAAATAAGTACTACCATTAGCCCATTTTACAGATGAGGGAAGTTTCACAATTAGCCCAGTTTATAACGAGTGATAGAATCAGATTTTAAAGTCAGATCTGTCTACATCCAGAGGCCCCTAGATTAGCCTAAATGGTGGTACTTATGGATGGCCACGTTCTGCTTAAAGATCAAACATGATAGTTGATTCACGGAACATTAGAGAGTAAAGTTCACAACAACGTATTTGAAGATACAGAGTGTCTTGCCTAGCCTGTGCATGACACCAGAACCCTGAGACTTGTCAGTGCAAAGTATTGTTCTAGCCATTAGTGCAGAAAAAACACAAGCTCTGCTGGGCAGATTGACTGGGAAAATGTGGTGCTTCTATCAGAAGTTTGTAGTTTTAAGATTCCCTTGTGTTTTAGTGGTACCAACACACAAAGGGAATTAAGCCATTTTGATCTCCAATAATGAGAAACATGGCTGACGTTCAGACCTGAAACTATTTAACGCAAGTTAATCCTTGAAACAAATCTGGAATGAAATGAGGGAGAAAAAAAATCTTATTATGGTAGACATCAACTAATGGGTTGCATTTCTTTCTTCTCAATTAGAAATGGCAGAGGGGTTTTAATTATTTTTCCTTAGCAAGCACATCAAAACATATCTACACAAAAACACAGCAAATATGTTATAAACTTACTTAAGCCAAAGAGCTCGTCAACACTGTTTGCAATTATGAAATCATTTGGGGATATGGTATTTTTTTGGAAAGAATTGTTTTTCTCTTAGATGCAAACCACATCACAGTCCATCAGGCATAAATCTATTATTGTATCTTCAAGAGCAAAAATGGAAATTGAGCAACAAAGGCGCCACTGATAAAATGCAACTAGCCCCCCAGAATCATTGGGATGATCTCATTAGTTAGGAGAGATAACAGGGAATGTCAGGGTTTCAAAATGCTCTTTTGGGCGAAAATATTGTTGAAATTAACTGTTCCCAGAGTTCCAAAGGGACTCTGGGGGGATTTTAGTCCCCAATATCCACAAGTTATCATACATTAAAGGAAAAGGAGGCTTTTCCTTGGTGAGCAGTGGAGGGGAGAGTAGAGATGGAACCCAGAAATGAAATGCACTCGATGAGAGCACAGCTCCAGGAGTCAGACAGCCTGCATCTCAATTCTGGGTGCTGCCACTAATATCTAAATAACTCTGACCTATTTGTGGCTTAGTTTCTCTATTTAAAACATGGGATAAGAATAGGACCTATTATTATTTATAGTTTTGCTGTATTAAGTGACATAATAAATGTAAAGTATATAAAATGTACTCTATAGACATTTATTAATATTATTATCACCTTAATTATAATTTTGTCAGTTATCAGTAGAAAAACATGATAGAATAGTAGACTTAGGTGCAGAGTCAGGCCAGAGTCAGAATTGGGAGTTTATGGATTCAAATTCCAGAGTCAAGAAACCAAAAATAAGGATGAAATGAGTTAGGAACCCAATATGAGTAATGAAGAAAAATCCAAGGATGACAACTTTAGGGATGGTGGCAACAGCTGAATTACTTTGTTTCTAGCTCAACTTTGTCACGGTAGAGGTACCCAACCAAATCAGATATTCTTCCTTAGTCATCTTCATCTAATCAGTTACCACCCTTACCTTATTCTAGGTCCAGAAGTTCCTATCTTAAATAAGTACAGAAAACATGGACCCAGTCATAACAGATTAGGATTTGGCACCAAGTCTACAATTTTTGAGAGGTGTGGGGATGGAGTGGTTATTAGACAAGGTCCAACACTGGGGTAAAAGGCAAATATTTTCTCACAAAGAAGAAATAAATGCCAAGAGTCTTAATCCAAGAAGGTGGCCATTGTTGAACCCATGAGAGTAAACTTACTTTCATGTTGATAACCTAAGGGTTCTTAAATGTTCGCTACTTGCATTTCTCAAAATGATGATCTTATGATCATCTTATGATGATTTTTAAAAGTCAATTCTAAGACTCCGTAAGAATCAGAATCCTTGGGAGATGAGGTCTAGGGACTCCTGCTCCCCAGGAGATCCTTATGCAAACTGAACTTTGAGGATAACTACACTAAAGGTTCAGCTAGCCTAGGGCCCTGGTCTCAACTGGGGCCACAAGAGCTATAAAAGGACAGGGACCCAGTCACATCTTATGTGTATGATCTGATCCTCCAAACTGTCCCAGTGCAACCTTTATTGAATTTAAAAGTTGCAACCATTCACCATCCAGAGGAGGTTATCAAAAACTGTGGGTATAGGGGCACATGGGTGGCTCAGTCAGACAAGTGTCTGACTTCGGCTCAGGGCATGATCTCACGGTTCATGGGTTCAAGCCCCGCATCAGGCTCTGTGCTGACTGTTAGCCCAGAGCCTGGAGCCTGTCTTCAGATTCTGTGTCTCCCTCTTTCTCTGACCCTTCCCTGTTCATGCTGTCTCTCTCTCTTTCTCTCTCTCTCAAAAATGAATAAAACATTTTTTAAAATTTTAAAAAAAATGTGGGAACCAAAAAATAACTTAGTGACATAACTCTGCTTCCCCAGTTGAAAAACAAAAATGTCAATGTGGTGGTGTATTAGAATCAACTGGGGTAACTGTCAAACTTTGAAGGCATGTCACCCACCACTATCTAAGGGCTACAGGGCAGGACAAAGAACCCGGGAAATGCAATCCCTACAGGGGGAGCTGCTGCCGAGTTAAGAAAATGATAAAAACACAATAAGCACTCAGTGGGTATTTGCTGAAGTGAATTGACTAGGAGCTGTATGTAAGAACTTGAAAGGTTTACAAACGAATTAACACTTTTTGAGTACTTCCATACCAAACCAGGTGTGGATACCAGACAAGATTCTTTTACTCTCTTATTGCCATGTCTGCAGCCCTCTTCTGAAGACAACTACCATATATGCAGTCTCTAATGAGGTACACCTATGGCATACCCTTAAAATATGACATTCTACCATGTAATTCCTGGCCCTTGGGCACAACAGGGCACCTGAGAAAAGGACAGACAAGCTACTTCCTGCCCAATGGCCTATAAGGTCACTGCTTCAAATGTGTTACCCTTAAAGTAGCAATTAACCAACCTACTCAGATTGCCTTGGAAATGCATACTAGCAATGTGAGCTTGTCCTGTAAACTTTATTTCGACCCCATATTATTAGAGATTCTCTTCCCCATTTTAATAATGAGCAAAACTGGAACTAAGCAAGAATAAATGATATTCCATGTTAGATCTGTGATGTCAAAGCCTATACTTGCACAGACAACTGACCTAGAAACTCTAAAATGAATATTACAAAAAAAGAAAGTCAGTAAGAAGGAAAAAGTCCCTCACACCTGGAGTTATGTCAAAGCAAGCCATTTCAGGATCAGTGGAATTTCTACCCAAAGGTTCAATAACCTCTCCTTGAGGAGGCCAATCTGGGAAGGAAGAGCTGGACAAGATGGATTCTACAATCTCTTCCAACCTAAGATATTATAATGTATTGGCAAACAGCTGGGCACCACATTAAGTTAATTCCTTTTTGTCTTGGCAAAAGTAAAATGTATTCTTGCAGAAACTTCTATTGGCAGTGTGGTTGCCTTGTAAAAGTAGAAAAGAAACTGGGAAAACTTTTTTTTTCTTCTTCTTCTCAGGATTTTCAGACATGGCTTATGGTAGAAAGGGATTAAAGAAATATGCAAAGTATAGCATAGTGGTTAAAAACACTAGTAAAAGTGGGTTTGAATCCTGGCTCTGCCCTTATGAGCTGCATGAGTTGGGACATGTTGTTTAACCTTTCAGAAATGCATTTTCCTTATTCAAAACAACTTACCTCACAAGGTTATTGAGAGAATAAAATAATGCGTGTAAAGTGCTTACCATAGACCATATGTGAAAATGTCAGTAAGTGGTAACCATTAAACAATATAGAGTACAGTTGGTTGATGGAACATCCATGTGTTTTTGAGCTGCTGTGTTACCCTGTACTTGACTTGGCAGCTTCTGAAAATTCCTAGAGGGAGGAAGAATGCATGAAATAATGTACAATATGTGAGGAAGAGAAAACTTGTTTTTTACAGGACACGGAGACTGGGCTTTGGATTCCCACAGACCTGGTTTTGCTTCCCTGCTTAATATCAGAAAGATCTTGAATAAATGATTTGGACCCCCTATACTTCAATGACCTAACCTATGAAACAGGAATATATAATTAGGATGCTTTTGGCCGCAAGTAACTGAATGCCAGAGTACAACTGGCTCAAACAATTGTGGCTTATTTTTCGAATACACCATGTGGTCCAGAGTTGATTCTGTAGCTCAACTATTAAGATACTAAATTGGTTTCTCTGCAATTGTCTTGGTTCTCCACTCATGATCTCAATATGGCTACCACAGTCCCAAGAATTATATTCTCACATAAAAATGCCCCAAGCTGGAAGGAGCTGAGAAGCACTTCCTCTGGTGCAACAGCTTTGCCTTTTCACCAAGAGGGAAATCTTACCAAGAAGCCCCCAGCAACTGTCTCCTCAGGTCCCATTGGCCAGAACTGGGTCACATGTCCACCTCTAAACCAAGAGGTATCATGTCACTGGTAGGGCATGATAATATGATTGAACTACCATTCACCCATGGCCGCCACACATCTGAACAAATTAGAGTTCTGTTAGTAAGGAGCACTGTAGAGGGTAGGTAGGCAAATAGTAGTGACTGCTCCTTTTATTTTCCAACTATGTTGAAAAGCTCAAACAATACTATAATGTATCTAGAACATGGTAAGTGCTCAATATATATATATCTGTTCCTCCTTAGGAATTAAAATATCTAAAAGTCACAATCCTCTCGGATTAAACTGTCACCAAACCAGAAGTATTGATTTGTATAGATATATTAGAAATAACTATTTAATATACAAAAAATTTCTTTTCTTTAACAAGATTCAATATCATATTCATGGAAATGTTAGGTCTCCACTTCATTTAAGTTGTATCTCTATAAATGCTAATTTAAAAAGTATCCAGAATCAGTATTTTGACACATCTCTACTGCTTCCAATACACTGCATTAATGTATCATCATAGTCTTCATCATTTCTGAGGGTTTACGGATTCCTACAGAAATCATGTTTGGGAATAGAAAAGAGGTGTCATACATAATCGTTCAGTTCAAAAGTTTATAGGACTAAAATAGAGTGTGGACATTCATTTGTAACAACAGGTATGAACATCAGATTGGCCAAAAGCAGGGCTTTGCGACACCCTTTATTGTACGTTTCTTTGCTGATGACTCTTTACATGGTGTTTAATACTCTGGTTTCTCTTCAGATCACATAAATCTTTCACCTTTTACATAGTGTTTAAATACTGCAAAGCTTTCCAGACATTCGTGCCTTGTACAGTTCCCTCTACCCTTTATAAAGCTTGTTCCCATCCTGTGAAATCCAACTCCATTATTTCCTTCCCTGCAAAGACTTCCTGGTCTTCCCTCCTCCAGGGGCAATCATTTCCTCATATGGTCTCCCAGAGCTACACCTCTTTTGTCCCACTTAACCCTGTAATGATTTGCTCATGTGTCTCTCTCATTAGACTAAGAGTTCTTGGGGGTGAAGAACTGGGTCATATTCACACTGATAGTCCCAGAGCCTAGTGCATTGCTCAGCATATATTAAAATAGCACAGGCAATAAATCTTGACTGAATGAGTGGTTTCAATGTTTTGTGCACCTAGTATGTGTCAGGCACTTGTAAAAGAAGCTTTAGATAGATCTTGAGTCTCCTGACAAGCTAATGAATGAAGAGAATGAATCTCAGGGAGATTAAGTGATTTACTTAAACTGAAGCAGTTTACTGAGGTACAATCTCCATTCTGTCCTGCTCCAAAGCCTGGATATTCTCCAATATGTTAAGAAGGCTTCGTGGAGGCTTCATGGCTAGAGCAATGTCAACATTAGCCAAAAGTACCATTTATATGTTTACTTTCACTTCTCTTGTTTTCTTTTTTACAATATACAACTAGAAGTCATACCCTTTATTTATTAGAAAGAAAAAAATAACCAAAGCAAACAAATTATTATTTTCATTTCCTTCTTCTACAGAAACTCAGTCCTACAGTGCTATAATGAAAAGCTTAAGTAAATGTGTGATTATTCTATAAATAAACCATCTCAAGCTGGTATTAATGCCGAGTAAAGCTTGGTCGCCTACTGCTGGGGTTTTAGAGTGATAATCACATCTCTATTCCCACAAGTGAGTCAAATGAAAGATAAAAATATGTATTTCCATTAAAATTAAATTTGAAAACAGAACTTGGTACCACACCAGACACCCTTTAGGGCTTAGTGCACACACCCTGAGTTGCTGTGTGTGTTGACTGCTGAAAATCTCACAGATGACTGCTCAAGAGTTGTCCCCAGCTGATGGGGTCACTTCATCTGAGAAGTTACAAGCCCGTCATGTCCTCGTTCCCCTCCACCCCAGCCTTTGTCTCAAAGAGAAGCAACTTTGCTGTGGTTTCTATGTGCTGGGCCCTATGTGTGGTACAGGTGAACCTGACCTGAAGCCTTATCTTGCCTTGCTCAGCTCCTTCCCTTCCCCTTCTGCTTCTCTCCTCCCTTGAGGGTTTTCCTGAAAAACAGTCTCACAATAAACTACATTACTCAAATCCCCACCTCAAGCTCTTCTGCTAGCCAACCCAACCAAAGACACTTTGCTTAGATTTGAGGCCACAATTAAGCTTTCTAATTCCACCACCCATACAGATACCCTGAATTTAACTTTATCATCACCACCTGGTCACAGGAACAGCTAGATACAAGCAAGGATGCACTAAAGTGGCTTCTACAGAGAAAAGGAGACCAGAAAGAAACCCAAAATGTTTTTCCTTTTCCTCCCAGGAAAGCAGAGTAAGAGTTCTCTTCTAACCAGGACCAACCTACACAGAGCCTTTGTATGACACGGGAGAAGGCACATTTCAGATGGTAGAGTCGACATGGCTTGGTGAAGGTACTCTCAGCCTCTTGTCCTGGCTCCTTTGTATAGAACCAACCCACACAGTGGTGATGAAGGCCTTACCCTATAGAAAAATGACTGGGAAAAAGCTCCCCTCCAATAAGCCACCCAGATTGAGAGGACCAACAGCAACCAATGGACAAATAAATATCTAACCCTGGCGTTCAAATCCTGGAGGGCCTGTGCATTATCATGACCCTAGGCAAACTACTTCATCTTCTTTGGCATCGTTTTTCTCAGCTTTAATGTAGAGATTAAAAAAAAACACATTCTTCATATGGTTGTGGTGAAGACTAAGTAAGTTAATGCATGCAAGGTATATAGAGTAACTTCTGCTACATAATAAGCACTAAATATATGTGAGATACCACTATTTGTCATAACTGCGAATGAGAAACTATAAAGAGTGCACCCTACTTGATTTGGGGACAGAGTCAGAGAAAATGTCACCCTCTGGAATTAAGCAAGTGAAAGAATTTGTGGTAAAAGACACTGCCTATCAGAGAAACAATCCCATCTTCAGGAAATGTTTTGTAAGCTGTTTGCAAATGAGAAAAGGCAGATTCTCAAACCTCCACCTATGAAATCCAGTTACCCACCAAAGCAAAACACCTAAGGAATGTGCTCAGAAGATAATTATTAGAGAAAGTTATGATCATCTCAGTGATGCTGTAATGTACCTAGCAAGTAGCACAACTCAATAATAGTGTCTCGTGGTTCATGTAGAAAGGGTGTTGGTTCATAACAGTTTATGTTTATCATGTATTATCTGGAGTGAAAAATAATTACATTTGGTGGACACAAGTATCCTCATCATTGGGAAATTATACTCTAACAAAGGTGAAATAATTTGCAAAGCTGTAATACAACTTAAGCAATACATGACTACTATAAAACAGTAGTCCTTAAAGTGGACCTCTAGACCACAGCATCAGCATTTCCTGGAAATTTGTTAGAAATGTAAATTCTCAGGGCACCTGGGTGGCTCAGTTGGTTAAACGTCCGACTTTGGCTCAGGTCATGATCTTACAGCTCATGAGCTGAAGCCCTGCATCGGGCTCTGTGCTCAGAGCTCAGAGTCTAGAGCCTGCCTCGGATTCTGTGTCTCTATCTCTCTGCCCCTCTCCCATTTGCACTCAAAAACAAACATTAAAAAAAAATTTTTGTATAAGAAAAAAACACAAATTATTAGGCTCCTCTCCTGACCTACTAAATCAGAAACTCTGGGGATAAGACCCAGTGATATATGTTTTATAAGCCGACCAGGTGATTCTAAGACACACTAAAGTTCAAGAACCATAGTGTAGACCGTGCATACTGCTGTGCTCTCATTCGGGGCTCATAAGCAACCTGGAGATGATGGGCTGATTTGACAGGCTGGTGTTCAAGAGGAATCTACTTACTATATCTTGCTTCTTAAATAATTGGCATTCTCGTGCACCATAATTTCTTGAAATGTTTATTACTGTGCAACAAATTCCAAGAGCCTGACAACCGTAAATGTACTGACAAGCTTCCTTCTCAACCTACTAAATCTGATGGCACCTCTCTCTATTCAGCCCCTCAGCCATGGCCAGCCTTCCTGTTGAAATAAAATTTAAAAATCATCTAAGGGAACACTCATGAAGACTAAAAGTGTTCATCTCACTGCCATTTCCACCATCCACACACACATACCCATCCCCCAGAAGAAATGTTATAAGGCTCTGACCAAGAAGAACCAAACTAACTGTATCCCTTACGCCTGTTTCCAAACTCACAAGACACAATAAATTCAATAGGAAAGGATTCAGCTTGACTAAAAAAAAGCCTATGATCCAACACTGAAACTACACTTCAATGGGACATAAATTAATCTTCCCTAAATTAGAATGAGATCTATACAGTGCTGCTCTTCCAAGTGAAAGTCTAAAGTATGCATGTGTATGTGCATGTGTGTGTGTAACAAGATATAATTTCGGCAATATTCTTTCCTAATATACCAAATTAGAACAAACAGTCTCAGGATCATCACAATAACAAATAAATAAGTAACTTCTAATTATTCTTATAAATAACGCAGTAGCTTCTTTGTATGCCATTTTTACTGATGAGAAGGAAATGGGGGAGAATGGAAGAGGATGTTAAAAAAGCACGATTTTAACTAAATCTGTTGCATCACATGGGTTTACTTCCCTTTGAACTGTGTTTTAATCAAAGCAGGTTGACTTCCACTTCGTGGAAATGTTTCATTTCAAGCCACTGGAGTTTTATGAGTTTTTCTACCATATTTTACGGGAGCCTTGTAAATCTTATGAAATTCTGGAATGTCTAGACCATAAAAACCTGTCATTTGAACGTGTTTTCTATAGAGATGTTTCTCCTCTATGCAGACTCACGTGGAAGGAAAAAAAAATCCTTTAAGATACGTCCCATAGTACCTGAGTTAAAAGATCACCTTTTCAGTTGACTGGAATTTCACCTGTCACAGAAAAACCTTTTATAGAACTTTCTAAAAGACTGAAGCCATTCATAATAATCATGATTTTAGAAGTCTATTACCTTTACCCTGTATGCCTCTTGAAATCAATCTTGTTAAAGACACATAGTACCAAATGTACATCTTATGAGAACTCTAAAGCCAATGACAGGCCGCTGTCATGAATGAACATTCATTGCCATTATCAAAGGAGGTAAGTGTGCCAATAACTAAGAACGAGCTTCCAAGATTGCTATAAGGAGCCCCCTCCCAAATACAAAACATACTGCAACAAGGGAAAAGTGTTCTACAACTTTAATGAAATAGTATCCACTCCTGAATGCTGCTAAATGAATCACTTCTTGCTCATGAAGTTTATTGATTTGGTCTCAAAGTAAACAGAAACAAATTAGCATTATTTTCTATTTATTTGCCTAAAACATTGAGGACTGCTAATCATGCATGAGAGTTTCTGTATTGTGATCCCTAAAGCTATTTGCATCAAATCCCTCAGTCCCCTACGTAAATAGTTTCGAAGCATGGGCAAACACTGATGGATGAATCCAAATATTTATTTCATGCTAGTTTTATGAACTCTATGCGAAACCACTGTTTTATCCTAAATATGAAGGGAAAGGTGCTAACTAACGTTGCTTACACCTTCTTCAGATATTTGGTGTCTGCGTTTAGGGAAGCCCTTTATATCCGGAACTACTTCTCTTCCTGGAGAGCAGAGAGTAATTAAAACCTACTGACTGGGCAGTAATCGGGAAGTATTTACATCAGCTAAGACTGACCCGAATGTCCTGGTTAAGATAACTGGAAAGGTGTTTTAGTCTCTAAAGAAACAACCTTACAGGGGCACCTAGGTAGCTCAGTCAGCTAAGGTGTCCAACTCTTGCTTTCAGCTCAAGTCATAATCTCACGATTCATGGGTTCGAGCCCCACATCGGGATCTCCACTGGCAGTGCAGAGCCTGCTTGAAATTCTCTGTCTCCCTCTCTCTTTTTGCCCTCCCCAGCTCACATTATCTCTGTCTCTCTCAAAATATATAAATAGAAAGAAAGAAAGAAAGAAAGAAAAAAAGAAAGAAAGAAAAAGAAAGAAAGAAAGAAAGAAAGAAAGAAAGAAAGAAAGAAAGAAAGAAAGAAAGAAAGAAAGAGACAGACAGACAAACAACCTTACACGTGGGACACTTGTGAGTCCCCTCCTGGGAATAGGTGTGAAATGCCTGAAAATAAACACATTAAGTGAGTTATCTCTAAACTGGGATACACACTTAGTGCCATGTGATTTCCAGATTCCTGCTCATTCCACTAAGGATGTTGCCCATCAATTTGGAATCAGAAGACCTAAGTTTGTTTGTTTTCTCTCATTTAACTTGCTCTGTGACTTTAAATCATTTACTACTTCTCTGAGCTTAGTTTCTTCACTTGAACTAAAATATGGGTGGCAGTTTTTAAGGTTATTAGTCAACTAACTGAAGAGCTCACTGGATGGCCTCTCTGATCCCTTTAAGCCAATGAGCAAAAGCTCTGCAGTGACATTTGATCTTGGAGGGACACAATGAATTGTTCCATGATGAACATAAAAACCGTTAATCTCATAATTCTTATAAATCTACCCTATAAGTAATATACAATCTGAATGCAATGATAATGTTACATGCTGCTTGTATGGCACATTCTATCACATTTTATATGTTATATCACCCTCACAACCACTCACTGTACTATTACACCAAATGGAGAAAACAAGTTCAGAAAAGTTATGAAAATTGCTCAAGATCAAAGGTAGTCACATACTACAATTCCTCTAATCGTTGCTATTTCAAAACAAGAAGGGGAAAAGAAATTAAGAAGTGCTTAATCTTAAGACTAGAGAGACAAGGTCATAACTCTTAAAGAAGATATACATTTCCTTAGCACCGTATGCGATGTGAGCCCCAAAATGCATGCTACATTTTGATTACAGAGAGAGTCTCAGATAAATGAGTGATCTTGATCTCACAGTTCTCCAGAAGTTTCACCTATTTTTACCTATATATCAATACAGTCTAACTCTCAAAGAAGCATAGTGGCATAGTGGGGGGAAAATATTCTGGAATTGTAAGATCCAGCTTGACACTACCACCCTGCTACTAACTAGTCACGTCTCACTTAGCATCATTTCCCAATCTGTTAAATGGAAATAATAATGTGGTAGGCAAAAGCACTTACAAGCTCTATCTTCTATTATAAATATTGGTGATTATTACTAATAATGGTAAACAGTAATAAAATACAAAGAGTAATAATATAATAATCATCTCTTTTAACATATATTTATCTGTCATCAAAGCACATATGAAATAAATTACATTAACCTAAATGAAGGAGGGGGAAAGAAAAAGAACCATGTAGGAACTAGAAAAGGTCCAAATTATAAAGCACATCTAGAAAAATTAACACTGTTTTTAAATACTACTTTAAGTCTGGAAACTGCAGAAGAATTACTCAATTTTCAAAGAATCAAAATTAATGAAATTCTACTTTTAAATGTATGGCCCCCCCAAGGTGCATAAAATGACCCTAAAATGGATATTTGGGCATGGAGTAAGGAACACATCTTGGCATAGTAATATAAATAAAGCATCCTCAATACAGTATTAAACCAAGTTATAACACACAGGAAACAATGAGGTTACTAAAGCAGCTTCTCTAACTGCTCAATAAGCCTTTCTGTAATGCGTGACCTATAGTCATTACAGACCCAAAGTGAGGTGTGTGCCAAGGTGGGTGTCAGAAAGGAACCGCTGAACATAATATACGCATAAGATAAATTTGGGGCACAAAAGCATGGCAGCTGAAATGTGACACATGGTGGACATGAATCAGGAAAGGGAGGTTGAATGTCACTCAGTTACTGATATTAAAAAAGAAAGTCTGGGGGCACCTGGGTGGCTCAGGCAGTTAAGCGTGTGACTTCAGCTCATGTCATGATCTTCGGCCTTGGGCTGTTCTCTCTCAGTGCAGAGCCTGCTTCAGATCGTCCATGCCCCTCTCTCTCCTCGTTCTCTCTCACTCAAATAGAGAGACAGAGAGAGAGAATGCAAGCAGGGGAGGGGCAGAGAGAGAGGGAGATACCAGATCTGAAGCAGGCTCCAGGCTCTGAGCTGTCAGCACAGAGCCCAACACGGGGTTCGAACCCCCAAGCCATGAGATCAGGACCTGAGCTGAAGTCAGATGCTTAACTGACTGAGCCACCCAGGTGCCCCATCATTTTTTAAAAATTTAAGGAATGTCTGGCCCAAAGTGAAATAACAGAAGTGTACATTGGTCTCCACCACCCTCCCATTCATGACACAGGACTCTTAAAACCCTTAAAAACAGGGGGCTAAGAGAAACTACTGTTCTAACGTTTAACTTTTGACCCCAGGTTCTGGGGCAGACCTTCTAAGTCTCTTGTGATCTCCTCAGTGATAGCAGTGGCTTTTGTCCTAATGAGGTGACTCTTGCTGGGTTCTAGCTATGGGTTGGTCACCAGAAAGACCAAACTATGATTAGGATTGAGCTTTCAGCCCCGCCCCCATTCTTCAGAGCCGGGTGAGGAGCTCAAAATGCCTACACAAGGAAGCCGCCTTAAAAATCCCAGTAGCCTGGGGTTCGAGAAGCTTGTGGCTGGTGAACACACCCGTGCCCTGGGAGGATGGCCCACCCACCTTCACAGGA
Organism: Suricata suricatta; assembly: GCF_006229205.1. NCBI lineage: Eukaryota > Metazoa > Chordata > Mammalia > Carnivora > Herpestidae > Suricata > Suricata suricatta. The sequence goes on from NC_043714.1 coordinate 56,736,305, forward strand.
TAGAAGTCCCTGGGCTCAGAACCCTTCCAGATCTCACCCTATGTATGTCTTCACAGGGCTGTTCATCTGTATCCTTTATTAACACACTAAACTGATACGTGGAAGAAAAGTGTTTCTGTGAGTGTTGTGCAAAGAATCAAATTCGGGGAGGGAGGTCATGGGAACCTCCAATTTGCAGCTAAGTAGGACAGCTGTTGTGGGCAACCTGGGGCTCTCCCCTCTTACCCACAGGGGCTAGGTCCCAAGACCCCCCAAGTGGGTGCCTGACACTAGAGATACTACAGGACCCCACAGATACAGCGTATTTTCCTACAGAAACCTACCTAGGATAAAGTTTAATGTATAAATTAGGTAAGAGATGATCAATAACTAATAATAAAACAAAACAATTGTAACAATCCACAGGCATACCACAGCAATTCTGCAGGCTCAGCTCCAGACTACCACAATAAAGCAAATACCACAATGAGGCAAGTCAAACGAAATTTTTGGTTTCCCAGTGTGTATGAAAGTTACATTTACACTATTTTATGGTCTATTAAGTATGCAATCGCAGTATGTCTTTTAAAAATGTTGTGTTTGGGGGCCCCTGGGTGGCTCAGTCTGTTGAGTGTCCAACTCTTGATTTCAGCTAAGAGCATGATTCCAGGGTCGTGCACTAAGCGTGAGCCTGCTGAAGATTCTCTCCTCCTCTCTCTCTCTCTCTCCCTCTCCTCCGCTCACACACTCTCTCTCTTTAAAGTTAAAAAAAATGCGTTTACATAGCCTTCATTTAAAAATACTTTATGGCTAAAAAATGCTAACAATCATGTGAGCTTCCTGCAAGTCACATGCACCAATCACGGGTCGCCATAACATACATAACAAGAATGAAGAAAGTTCAAAATGTTGCAAGACTCGCCACACGGCGACGCGGAGGGCACGAAGCGAGCAAACGGCCTGCGCACACCCGGCGCCGGGACACGCGCTCCGCCGCGGGCCCCCGTCCACCTCCCAGCGGTGCCGGCTGGTGCGGGCTGGCCGGGCACGCTCCTACCTAATCGCTGCGTGGCCGTGGTGGCTCCGGCTCTGTCGCAAAACCTCTTTCTGTCCTGGACTCGGCCTCCTCGTGCCACGGTGACGTGATCAAACGCCAACAGGCCGCGCTGTGGGGAGGAGAACTCGCCGCACGCGTCGTGACGTAAAGGTAGCCTGCAATTGACCTTCTGATGATTCATCACAAGGAGGGCCCTGGGCTTCCGGGCTTCGAAAGAGAGAGGGCAACGCCAAGTGCCGTAATGGAAACCACTGTCTCTGCCATTGGCACCTGAAGTGGGGAGCAGTTTTGTGTGACTGAGGGGTCTGTTTAGTTAGTCTGTGTGGTTTGTGTAGACTGCGGGGGTCTGGGCTAACTCCACTTAGTGTTAGAATCCACCAGACTCGTAGGACGCCCAGCTGGCCCCTCAGAGAATTGCCTGGTGTGGGGGAAAACCCTTTCTATCTGTGGCAGAAGGACTTCTGTCTCTTCTTCACCATTTTATTCCACATCGTGTGCTGAGATTTGTTTCCAAGGTGGACCAAACAGAGAGAGAAGAGAGAGAGAGAAGATGAGAGGGAGAGAGAGAGGGAATATTCTCTGTAGAACATTCTCAAGTGGCATCTTTAGTTATAAAGATTATAGTTATAAAAATTAGGAGATAGGTAAGACTATGTCCTCATATAAAAATTAGGACTAGTTATAGTTGAGGACATATTCCTATATGTATATGGTTCTGGTTGTCATAATTTCCCAGCCTAAATATAAGGCCTCCATTGCATCATTGGCCCCAAAATCTAATCTGACTTTTAGAAAGTGATATTTGGATTCCTGGATCTACCTGTCCTCTGCCAAAATACAACAGGGCATCCTCGCCTAAATAGCCTCCTTCAGAATACAGAGACCAAGCAGTTCAATTAGTAACTACACAAACTAATTAATATTTAGAGAAGAATACCAGATGCATTATTATACATTAGAAAGGGCGATGGTAAAGAAACCACAGTAACCAAAAAGCTTTCACTGTATCACCAGGGAAATAGTGTCACCAGCACTTAAGGGTCTACAGTGAACTTAGTTCTCAGATAAACTTGGATGAATAGCCAATTACTGCTACTCGCTGGCTTTATTATCTTAAACCTCTCAGAGCTTCAGTATTCACACCAAAGATTAATAACACCCATCTCTGAGATAATACAGATAAAGTCTTTGTTTGTACCAAAAACTGGTCTTCTAAAAAAAGATCTGTTGTTTGGTATTATTCTGAATGTGCTCTTTCTACATAATCTCCTAAGTATTTTTTCAAAAAAAATGTTTATAAGAAGAGATTACATGAAGTAGGCCTAATGAATTGCAAAAGTATCTTTACCATAATAACCTTTTCATATTTTTATGTGACTAGTCAAAAGAAAAATACTGTACAAAGAGATTGATTATTTTACTTCTTAAAAAATACGGATAATTTAAATTGCTCTCCCACCTCCCATTTTCCACTAAGTAAACCCACTTGGACCCACATAAGCACTAAAATGCCCAAGTGGTTTGATATAATTTAGGGGTCCAGGGCCGTCAAACATTTCTCAGCCCTTGAGATCTCTGGGATGCTACATTTCCATAAAATGAGGCAGGAAGCAGGGCATCCTGAGAAACTCTGCGTCATGTGCATACGCATGGGCATTTCTAGTGCAAGCACGGCCTCTTTAAATAAGTCTTACATTTAAACAGAGCTCACCGAACACGATGATGCCAAGACTTCTGTAGTTCGCCTCTGAATATCAAAATAAGATTTCCAAATCAGGTAAGACACAAACTGCATTTTCCCCCACCAGCATTTGTCCAGTAGTTGATTTCTTCAGGGCAATAAAAAGGGCTTAAGCAGCTGACACTCACTATACCAGCTAGAACCAGACAATGGGGTCTCTTATTTCCTTCTAAGCATCATTTAGAAAGTATTGAAGAGGATTCTAAGCTGCACACCAAAACAAACAAAAACAAACAAGCAAAAACAAAATGAAACAAAAAACAAGAGTACCATCACAGGGATCAAAATTTATGTGTTTCAAGAACACCACTGTGAGAGTTCAGGTTAAGAAAAGTACTCACTTGTTTAGAAAATACTTACTGAGCATCTAGTGAATAAATATCTGACGCTATTCCCCACTCTGGGAACACAGTGGTAAATGAGATAGACAGTAAGTGCTGTCCTTCTATATAAAATAGCTTCTTGGTTGGAGCACTGGCCTTGTGAATTAGCTGCTGCAAGGTCAGATAGGGCCAGGGAGGCACGGGATGGCAGTGGTAAAGCATGGGCTTTGGAGTCCCTATATTGTTGCTTAATGTTTCCGAGTTCGAGTGTCCTCTGTGGTAAAATCGGAATACCAAGGCATGCCTGCCTTATAGGGCGATGGTGAGGGCCAGCCGTTTCAGGCTGTTGAAAGTTCAGCCTAGAACGTAGATGACACTCAACAAAGAGCTTCTTCCATTCCCTCGTTCAAGCCCAAATACTCTCAGTGGATAGTGGGAACACATAAACACAAAACATTGATGTGATAACTTTGATTTGTCTCTGAAATCAAAGTGGGGCTCACCTTAGATTAGGTACTATTGATGTTTGAGTCTTCTATTAGCAATGTGGGAGCATGCAAAAAAAAGAGTAGCACACTGCCTCCTTGTATCATTCTTTATTTTAATCAATGATGCTTTAAGAAGTTTAAAGGAGAAACAAGAAAATCACAAAACTCTGAGATGTCTGAATTTATAAATGCTCGCCAAAAAAATAAACTTCCATCATCTTCCACTGGAGACCCACACAAGAACTAGGATACCACTTTCTTTCTTCTCACCACCGTTTCTCAGTTTTGAAAATAAAGCTCAAACACTTTGCCTCCATTCAGCTCAGCAAAGGTAGCAGCTTAGACATAAAAGTGCAAACACTGCAAAGGGGAAAAAAAAAAACCGCCCGTGGCTGCCTGCCAGCTCTTGGCCAATCAGTCCTCACAAGGAGGGTTGCGTCAGAGGCTTCCAGCCTGCTGGAGCCTCTGCAGCTGCCTGCAACGCAAGCTTGGACCACCCAGGCCGCAGTGGACTGGCATCTGGAGAAACACACAAACAATGGAGAACGTTAGAGCCCTGCCTTTCCGAGCCAGAGATTCTGTCACCAGGCTAAGCCTGGTCTTTGAGAAAGTCCTAGGCAAAGAAGAAATCTAGGATATGCTAAATGGCTCTACTAGTAAAACACTGGCTTGGGTCAGCCGCATAACCCCCAGGATGGAGAGGATTTTTTTTTTTCCAGTGGAAAATCACCCGTATTAGTGTTCAACTGGCGTTGGGCTCTCACCCAGTGTAATTAACATCTTACCTGTGGGTGGCTGGTAGAATTGCTTTACGCCTCGTCATCCCAGCCCCAATACTTCCTGAAATGCTTTATACAAACAGATAGGAGGTGATATTTCTAAAGATAGACTAATTTGGTAGCGGGCTCTCCAGTAGCCCCTTCATTCCACTCTCAGCAAATTTATTTTTCTAATTTAATGTCAGAAAACAGGCCTACATCACTCAAAGGTTTGCTCAAATGCAAGCCATGCCAACTTGTTATAATTATAGTGAGATACAATAGCGGACGTGAGGGACGCCTAATTAAAGAGTTGGACCTCGAATCCTGGCTGGAAAGCCAAGTATGTGGCCTTCTATCAGATCTGAATGGAAACTCTGCTCCACTGATGATGGATGTCTCTGGGAAATACGCATTCTCCTTGCACCCAAAGTACAGATACTTGGGAAGGCGAAGGGGAGAAGCATCTTGCTAAGATTAAAATTGAAACTAAAACCTGGGGAAAAGCACTGACCCCAAACCAGATACTTGGATTTAATTGGTCCAGATTCGGCCTGAGCATCAAGACTGTCTTTATTCACCAGGTGACGTTAATGGCAGCCAAGGCTGAGAAACCCTACAAAGATTCCTTTTACCGCTTTAATGGAAAATTTAACTAGGAAGTCAGTGTATCGCAGCATAGTAATTTACTAGATATCTCAGAACAAAATATAGCAATAATTTACTCCATTGCACCATAAATGTTGACTTTGTCTCCTCAACTAGACTGGAGGCTTCAGAAGGGTGCTTTATCTCTAGCTCCTGGGAGAGAGCCCTAGACATAGTAAATGTAATAGAAGCATTTGCTCAATCATTGGACAGATGCTCAGAAAATATCACATTGTGTGTTTAAACAGAAAGATTCAGATTTTATGGAAACGTGTTTTCTACAATCCTCTAAAGCATTTATTTTCAAATTCTAGTGTCCATGAGAATCTTATTAAAAATATGTAGGTTCCTATGCCTCCCCCGGAACCTAGTGTCAGACCAAGAAAATTCAGTTCATTTCAGCTGTAACTTCATATGGATTCCTCCAGTGCCTAGTACAACCCAGGAATAAAACAACAAAATGGCACAATCTGTACATCTGAGATGAGAATCCACAGCCAGCTAAATGCAGGTGAGACAGGGGTTCTTTCATCTCATCTCTTGAAGCCAAAGCTAGATCAGAGGTTAGTGGTACCAAGGACATTAATGCGTTGCGTAGGTCATAACAATGCAACACACAGAGAGAGTTTCTCTTGCTGATTGAAGATAAATAGTAGAGAGTTGGTGGACTGAATATTCTGGATGCTGTGTGGGATCCTTGGCAGTCAAAGGCAGTGTTTCTGGCTGAGAGCTACACTTTCTACATGGTGAAGGGAATCCAGATGAGTTCCCTTCTAGAGTGCTTGCAGAGCTCTAATTAAGGCTGCAGTTCTCGTTACCTTAAGAGGCTCGGCAAGAGCCAAATTTCAGGAAAATCAAGAAAAGAAGTAATCTTACGTTATCAGAAGAGATGGGGCAAAATACACTGTTGCCTTAAGTTTCAATATCTTTGCAAACCAGAAAGGTTCTTGCTTGCAGTATGACCCAGGATTTTAAGTTTTATCTTCTTCGAGTCACCAGCTTAGAACTTAGTGATGCCTTTATAAGGACTCCATTCAAATCCTAGTCTATATGTATACTTGCTGAGTGACTTTGGGTGAGTTACTTAACCTCTCTGAATCTCAGTTTACTCATTTTTATCGCAGGAAACTACTGGTTACCTCATAGAGTTATTGTGAGGATAAAACATTATGTACCAAGTACAGTGTTGATGCATGTTAGCTGATAATAATAATTATCTTTGCCTCCCTCTGGTTCTAGGTAAAGTGAAGTGCTTCATACCCAGTTGTCCAGGTACAATCCTTGCACTTGCCCTTTATTGGTTTTTTTTTTTAATTTTTTTGAATGTTTATTTTTTGAGAGACAGAGAGAGAGACAGAGAGAGAGAGAGAAAATATGCAAGCTGGGTAGGGGCAGAGAGAGAGAGGGAGACACAGAATCTGAAGCAAGCTCTAGGCTCCGAGCTGTCATCACAGAGCCGGATGTGGGGCTTAAACTCACAAATCGTGAGATCATGACCTCAGCTGAGGTCAGACCCTCAACTGACTGACACACCCAGGCGCCCCTACCCTTTATTGTTTTCTCTGAAGCTCTGATCTATGTTCTCTATCCTTCTCTGTACAGAGGACCACCCAGAATGAGCCCAGATGAAAGCTTTAGGTTAGCTTCTGTAACAAATAAACCCCTACCTTTTAACAGCTTAACACCTTAAAAGCTGATTTCTCATATAACAGTCCAAAGCTTGCATTACTGATTGGTCGGGAGTTTTACTCAATGATTGGTAATCAGGGGACCTGCTCCCCCCCATCAGTAGCTCACCATCCCCAAGGCCGCACAAGGAATTCTGCACCCAACTGGCAGACAGGGACATGGAGAGAGAAGAATTTCAGCCTGTATCTTAAAAGCCCTCCCCAGAAGTGGGTCCCCCTCCCTGCCAGTCTGGTTCCATGTGTGAGAGGTATCCTGTGGCCACATCAGAAGGGGAGTAGAAAATAGAATCACTGGCTGAGCAGCTCCCCTCAGTAACTGCTCCTTCTCATGCAAGAATACAACTTTTGGTAAATTATCATTTATTTCCACCAAAGAGCTCTTATGTAATGTGCACAAAGGTGAGGCCTGGACACTGCATCGACAGGAACTATTGTAGAGCGCTACAAACACAGACGTGCCCCAAACACCCTGGAATGGTCACCCAGGCAGCGCGAGATCCTTGTGAGAAATGCCTGTTAGAAAAAGCCTTCTTTCCGTGGTCCTAGCTGAGCCATCCGTTGTGACACGGAAGAAATGTATGCACGTGCTCCATCAGACCTCAAATGAAATAAATGTAGCTGACTATAGAGTTCTTTTTTTTCTCAGTAAATGTCCATAGCTCTTCAAATGTTCTTAATATACCATGGTTTTCAGACTCTTCACCATCATGTCTTCTTGTCTCCACTGCGACTGCATCATTTGTCATGGTCTCTAAAGTATTTGACCCCTGACAGACGAATACAATATTCCAGACACATGACTGGATATCCATCTGGAGTCATCTTTTCTAAATTATACTAACCAGAGTCGGTTCTTCCTTCACCTTTGGTTTCTTCCTTCTCCTACATTTTAATTCCTCAAGTCACACTTCCTTAACCAGTGATATCTTTAGCGTCAATTTGTCTCTTCCCATTGTCATTTATATTCCTGCCAGTCACTTTCTGGCCCATCACCAAATTAGCATTCTTGCCTCAAACACGCAAGAGCTGCTCAGAAAGTAAATTTACAAGGTGTTTTTATGAAACTGATTTTAAGAGACGGCAACTACAAGTATTTAAACAGCAGCTGATTGCTACTTTCCCCACATAATCCAATAGATTCACACATTTGTTATACCACAGGACTGGCTTTTTCTATGCCAGTTGAGTAAATTGCAGGGTCCTTGGTTATTAAATCAGCTTCATATCACATCAGTGAACACAAACTTTATTGAGTTCCAGGCTTGTTGCAAATAATGTCTCCAAGAGACAGAATGAGTTTTGCTTGAAACTGGGGCATGGTGACTTTTCCACGTCTTGGAGTATTGATCTGTTCAGTGATTTGCCCTCTGTGTATTTGCCGGTCCTCGGATTACACCGCCGTGCCTCTGTGCTGTTCCACTTGCTCTCCAGGACTGGGCATGTCGTTCGGATACTCTTTCAATTAAAAATGTTCTTGCCATAAATTTAAACAAGTTGACCATGAAATTCTGCAGCAGAAACTGCTTTTTTTTTTTTTTCATAAAAAAATGGAAACACATGTTATAAAAGAACATTTAATGACATGGAAAAATACTCAAGATATATTGGTAGAGGAAAAAAGCAAATTTCTAAAACACAAACACAGGATGAATCCATATTTGAAAAGCAGAATATATAGAGTGTGTGTGTGTGTGTGTGTGTGTGTGTTTGTGTGTGTGCATGTGTGCATGCCTATGCTTACATAGGAAAATCTAGAACGATATGCACCAAAGGATTAGCAGATATTCTTTGGTGACTTTTCTAAAGATAATTTTTTTCCTTAGCTATATTTTTGATATCTTCTATAATGACATTGGAACTTTAATAAAGACAAGACTTAATGTTATTTATCTCTTTTAAAATGTAGTAAAGGTAGAAACATGACTCTCAACAATTAAATACCATACCACATATCAGGAAAAGGAATTTTTTAATATTCAGAATCTACATCATTATCTCTTTTCTTGTGTGCCATTGGCGCCTAAAGACACACATTGTGTCCACATTGTGTTGAACTTAGCGTTTGTGTCCCCCAACCCCAAATATGTCAAAGCCCCAACTCCCAATGTGACTATATTTGTAGTAGGGCCTTTTCAGAGATAATAAGGCTAAATGAAATCTTAAGGGTGGGGCCCTGATCTGATAGGATTAGTGTCCTTTAACAGAAAGACAGGAAAGAGCACCTTCTCTCTCCCTCTCCTTCTTCTCTCTCTTTCCCCTTCCTCCTTCTATCATATGAGAACATAGCAAGAAGGTGACTGGCTACATGCCAGGAAGAAAGTCCTCATCAGACACCAAATCCACAGGCACTTCATCTTGGCCTTCCCAGCCTCCACAACTGTGAGAAAATAAATTTCTGTTCTTTAAGCCATACAGTCTATGGCATTTTGTTATGGCAGCTGAGCTGACTGATACAAACATCATGGTGCAAAAAATTCATTGTTATCATCATGTATAAATATTTAACTTCATAGGTAATTTCTTAAGCAATCACAGCACTTTGATATTCCTCACCCATTGTTATCAAGATGTGAAAGAAGCAATACTTTCCCACACACACAAGTGAATTCCAAATGTGCCTGAACTACTTTTCTTTCTGAGTCTTTTGATTCTTCTCTGTGCCCAGCTGATGACATCTTTGGGGTCCTAGTGGTTGACACACGGTCAGTCAAGACTGGAAACAAGGAATTTAGCAAGCATAGACAGAACTGAGGACAACAGAGGACGGGGTGGCAGGAGACACTTTTTGTTGTGTAACTCACGTACAGGCAGAAACCAAAAAGGCGGATGGAAATAAAGATAGGAGTGTGGAAGGGTCTTGAGGAGTATGTCTGAATTTATGAAACCCAAAGATATTTGCTATAGGCCCAGGATGTAAATTCAAATTAAATTAAGCCCAGTCGCTCAAAGCAAAATCTCCTCCTACATGATCTCTCACTGACCTCAAAGGTAGAATTGGGCTACAGCAAAGAGGTCACAAAATGTGCCTGAAGCTGTGCTCAAAGTCAATAGAGCAGAATTAAAGTTCTGACATCCTGGAGATGACAACCCCAGAGGACAGAGTGGACAGCCACCCCCCTCCCCCCACCAGATCCCTCTGAAGGCTTGTTGTAACAAGCATTGCTGGGTGTATTCCCCAGTCCAAGGGCTCCAGATGCCTCTGGAAACAAAGCTTGCTACAGAGCATACCTTCCTCCTACCCTCCCTCCCTCCCATTTCAGGAACACATTTCAAAATGCCACTTTATTAGCAGCTAAACAAAAACACCTCTTCGACAGGGATGAGGGAGCGTGGTGTAAACATGTCATCCCACCTATTCTTCTGCAGAGTTGAAATTCTCCTATGACTGATTATAAAAGGCAGTTATAGAGGAAACTGTTGGAGTCTGCTGAATTAAAAACAAACAGGGAGGCATTCAATGACGAACAGATCTGATGGATTAAAATGCACTGAAGAAAGACATCTCAGGCGATGCCTGAATAGGCCAAGCTGGAATGAGAGGAAATTCGGCCTGCAATTTCCAATCAAGAGAAAACTGGCAAAGCAACAGAATTTGAGGCTCCCTCAGATTTACACTTTATCTGCTAATTAGCATTAACATGCGCGGTAGAGGTATCTCACCAGCTTGTGGCACAATAAAAAACGAAATGTGTTATCACCACAGAATGTGTAATTACTTTAAGCGCTGGCTGAAAATTGCAGGGTACTTCATTTCAGAATTTGTATATATTTATTGTTAGAGATAAACTTGTTGAAGTATATCTAATCTAATTTTATGTTATAATTCCTGTTTAAGATAATTTTAGTGTCAGCAAGCCAAGGACTGAAGTAAATACTGCCATAAATTGTAATACATTAAAATACCAGAGCATTACATCCATTCGGCCATGACTTGATTCGCTTATTGTTTAAAGACAAAAAAAATCTCAGATTACATCAAAACTAGAAATATACCCTGTGGGGTGGCTTCTTTCTGCCCATGTCAGGTCAGGCAGTCAATGGAGTCTGCCAACTTGAGACTCCCTGTTTCAGCTCCTTGGAAATGTGAATCACTGTTAAAAGAATTGTAGATTTCCGTTTCCCTTAAGTAGAATTTATTATTTTTGTAAAATCTCTTTAAATTGCCCTGTACCTCCCCACAAGGGAAATGCATTAGGACAGATTATTTGGCTTTAAATCATAACTAGGTTAATATTTGTTTTAAGTTTGAGTTAAGACCCAGTTTAAATTCCTCCTTAAATTGTTAAGCAAGACGATTTGGGGCTATGAAAAGGAAACTATAGCATGTTTTTCAGTAATACAATATTATGGCAGAGGCTACCAAATCATGCAAAAGCAATTTCTTATTTTCCTACTAACCAGAGGATTATAGCTAAAGCATTGCCTGCATACAGACTGTTCATTTTTGAGCAGCATTCTGTCAAGCCTGCTATACTTGGAAAGACACGGAGATCACACTGCCTCCGAGAAGCGAATGCTGGATCTAACACTATTTCTGTTCAAAAACTAGCAGTTTCTCTGCCTTTTTATGCCCTTGGTTCTCCAGGAGAAGAGAAAAAAGGTGGGGTGGGGAGGAATGTAGAACAGGGAAGGAGGACTATATATACAAGGTTGTACTGTATATACACTGTCAATGCTTTTTATTCATATAGTTTGTGTTTATAAGATATTAAAAAACCTTTATAAATTTTCTCTTGGTTGTCTACTATTCCCTTGAGGGAGGCACTGAATTCAAGGATCCCACAGGATATATCTTACTATGATTCTTTCAGAAAGAGCCCTAGGATTTTAACGTCTGTGTCCATTGGCTTCCTAGTTGTGTGAAACGCGAAGGGAGCTAATAAGATCTCAAAAGACCCCGCCCATCTCATAGCTCTGGTGTATTGGTTCTCCAAGAGTCTTTCTACATGTTGCAATAATTAAAGCATATAGATTGGAAGTTTTTGAAACTTTGAAATTCTCTGCCTGGGGAAGCAACCTCACTCGGCACAACTGATTTTCCTTTTTATGGCTGCCATTTAACTTGGGAAATTGATATTTTATACGTAATGATTCCTAGCGATAGCTTGCACGGAGCTCAGCATATTACACATGGGGCCAGTGTGTAAACAAAATGCAAGCTGCCCTGTGATGTAATGGGAATGGACAGAATTGAGGTATTCCCTGGGGCCAAGGGAACAGGTGTAGGGCCAGAAGCAGCAATTCACATGGTTTTTCCCTAGTGGCCAGACAACTGGCTAAGGACTGGTTAGGGGTTTATAAGATCCTGCCTCGGGCTGGCTCAGTCCTTAAGCATCTGACTTCAGCTCAGTCATGATCTCATGGTTCATGAGTTTGAGTCCCACATAGGATTAGCTCCAGACCCACTTCAGGTGAGTATGAGCTGTGATTCAGGTTTTAAAAAAATGCATTAGGGTCTGTCTAGCTGTTTCTCTCTCTCTCTCCTACCCCCTCCTTTTGCTCTCTCTCCCTCTGTCCCACCTGGGATTCTCTCACTCACTTGTACCCTCTCTCTGAAAAAAAAAAAAACAAAAGAAGAGTGCTGCCTCCAATTCCTTCTATGGTTTTCAGAAGATTGGGGAAGAAGGGGACTTTTCTTCCCAGGCCTCATTCTTGCCTGTTGTGTACCTGCTGTGAGGTCCATTTCCCTTGAAGCAGCCATCCTTGTTTCTGAAGCTGTTTCACCTCCAAAGATTTGTGACTCCCCCTCTTCTCTCACTGTATGTAGAAAGTATTTTGGAATCTTGCCAAATGAAAGCAACTAAAGACAATTGGACATCACAATTGTCCATACCATGCGAAAATGAACTCTCTTCTCCAACCAACAGCTTCAACAAGGTGTTAACTTGAGTGTGTTGACCTGAGGCTGATCATAATTTTAAGACCTTTTCTAGATATGCATTTGGATGAAAAGTATTTCCAAAGTAAGGCTTTCTCTGTGTACACAGGGACTTGGCACAATTTACAAGAAGCAGCATCAGCCATTTGCAATAACTAGTGCTTTTTTCATCCAGAATCTCACCTTCTATCTTGCCTGATGGGATGGCCTAGAAGCCTAACCCTGAGCCTGTCTTGGCCAACCCAACATTAGTCTACAGAGCAGAACCAAAGAGACCAGGCAAATTCTGCCACCAGACACCTGCTGAGTGTCCTCTGACTGCCCATTCTACTGGGGCTCTAATGTAAACACCCAAATGGCTTTTCTTCCCTCTCATCCAAGGCAATTCCACATTTGCATTTTGGCAGCTAATATTATAGTATTCTATTAGAGTAATTTATAATAATTTGAAAAGTTACCTAAAATCCTTTCCCTTAGAAAAGTTCCGTAAAGAAGCCTGACTTGACCCACTACACAAAAGTCAAATTTGAAGTTCAGTGATTTAGCAGACAGGAAAAAGGAAAAAAAACAAACAGAGGGCCACTCAAATACGGAACTTAAGGAAATCTTTTATAAAGGGACAGGATACACATATGCAGGAAGAATCAATGTGAAGCCCGCTATCTTAGCTATCAAACACCAAGATCTATTTCCATCCTTGGATGGTTGCATGAATTCACCCAGAGCTGTAGGAAAGGAACTGTGGCCCTTGGTAGAGAAACAAGACACTGACAGCCAGTAGGGAGGTGGCCAGAAGATTAACTTCCTGACCACACTCTTCTTCTGCCCTCTTCTCTCTCGCTACTGCCTTCATTGGCCAAATGCAAGTAAAAGTCAGAGGGCAGGGGAACCTTGCTGACGCCCTTGATACAGGTCAGCCCTCCAGGGCACAGACCAGGGTAAAGAAGGTTGAAAGCTGATCTGGAAGGGCAGACAGAGACTACCCAGCACAAGTGGGTTACTCGGGTCATTTAACTTATCAAGAAATGCTTGATGCAAAACAGGCTTCTCATGAGTTCCTTTACTACTATAAAGCCCACCAGTAAAACAAAGTTGTTACCACTTTCCACTTCTTATAGATTTTCATAATAGTCCTCAGAGACCAACAACTACTGTTAACTACTGTTGTCACCAACATCTTAATAGAAACACACATTCCTGTTTTACATATGACCAAACATGCCAAGTGGTCTTTTAACTACCTTTTATCAAGAGCTACTTTTACAGGCTCTTCATCATTTCCTAATTATTTATATTTTCTTTTATGGCAGTGCCTTGTTAACCACACATTAAAATTCTATATCCTTTCAGACATAATTAATTTTATCACCCTATGGATCTGTTAGTGGGACTGATTTTCTCACTCTCTTTCTCTTTTATTTCTCTCCTGCTTTGTTTGTAAGCCATCCTTTCCCCTACATTGATGATTTGCTATATGATTAACTAACTCCCCCATTATCTCCCTTTTGCTGGCAACATAGGTTAGATCTATTATAGACCATGTTTTCCAGCTCTTAATATCTCTTTAGTGGCTGAGCATATATTTCTGCAATTGAAGCACCAACATATCTCTTATGCTGCTGCATCATTAGCTTTGTCTTTAGGTTAAAAATCGGGAATACACTATTGATTCTATCTGTAATTTTTGCCTCATGTTATATATGTTGAGCAACCCTCCCTCAAATTCACCTGACTCTGCTCTTTGGCCTGTATTTCTACATTTGAGGGGTTAATATTCTTAGTGACTTAAACTAATTCTGATTTCCTCACTGGCAATTCTTCAATAAAATGGATAATTTAAGTTGCAATAACATACATTTTTCCTATAGTACATGATAAAACTATTTTAAGTTTAGGTGAAAAAGAATGCAACCAAGAACTATTTTAATTGTCTCCAGAACTGGACTTGGTACAAAAACAAAAACAAAAACAGTTCTGACAACCGGTATGGTAGGAAAGTGGAAACAGTCTGGCTTTGGAGTCACATAGCTCGGGGCTTGAGACCCCACTCTTTAGCTAGTACTGATCACCTTTCCTGACTATAACCTGATTTTAAGAATACCCCTTGGTGGGAATTTTTATGTATGTTGTATAAGATAATGGGGGTTAAATGCCTGAGATGGAATACGTAACTGAGATCAGTAACTTCTTCCTCTAGCTCCTTCTCCCTGTCTTTGCTGCCCCCATGTCATTCTTTGTCAACATCTACTGCAGACCAAGTTCTCTGCCAGGCGTTTCCCATCCTTTGCCTCCTGTGCAGTTCTAGCCCTTTCTTTTACCACCTCTATTTGTTCTTACTCCTCTTTTTCCCTCCGTGCCTGTCAGGGCTGACTAAGTTGAAGACCCGTAGGCCAGTCAACTAATGTAAACATGTGAATCAAGCAGGAATAAGATAAGAGTGAGTGATAAAGATTGTGGAAAACTAGAGAATGTTTGTTCTGTCTACAAACCCTCAAAACACAACACACACAGTATTTGCCAAGCAAAACACATCAGCAGGTTGGATTTGACTTTGGAGTAGCGATTTTGTATACTGGGCTTCTAAAGGGGTCCATAGATGGTCACTGTTTCCAAATCTCAAATATTGCTGTGCAGCTGACACCTGAGTTTATGTTGTAATTATGAGCAGCTTTCTGATAAAACTCTTTTCTGAAAGCATTCACACATGATATATAAGAAATCATAAGGGAAAATCGGTAATGGGCATTCAGAAGGACACTCGTTGGGATGAGCACTGGGTGTTGTATGTAGGCCAATTTGACAATAAATTATATTTTAAAAAAAGAAACATGGACCACTTTGAGGATATTCAGATGTAACAATCAATGTTTATATTCCTTTTTGCCTCCACCAAAAAAGCTGTAGTTACAGCCCAAGATTTTCCCGGATACATATCACTACATTTTTGAAAGTTGAGGAAGCAAGCTGAATCTCTCAAGAAACAGACACACATCAGACAGCTATGCAGTATCCATTCCAAGTACCTCTATAGGATGTCAACAATTCCATGAGAATTGCAATTATTGTTATGTCTCCTTCACCTGGGATCTAGAAGGTCTGATCTGGGGTCATGGGGTTATGATCAAGTTTTTCATAAGTAGGTGCCTTGCACAGTGCCTGGCAGTGATAATCATTCTGTAATTATTTCTGAGTAAATAGAGTCAAAGAATCATTAGAGGTCTCCCTCCAAAGGAGACATCAAGTTCTTGGATAAATGGATTTAGAGTGTGGTCACTAGAAATGGGTCAGTTTCTTGCTGAGATTCAGTGCACTCTGGAATATCAGGAAATGATGTCAGGCTCTACAAGCAGCATCTACAATCACAAATCCAGAGCCAGACTCTTACATGTCTGCCATGTGGAAAGGAATGTGGGTCTTACACCTGTGCTGTTTGCTTTTTTTTTTTCAGACAAATATGCAAACTGATAACGAGACCATCTGCTTCTTCATCCTCAGATATAAAAGATGGCTACACATGCAGAGAACTAATCATTTTTCCCTCTTAACTGCCTGTCTGATTTCATAAATATCTTTATACAGTTCATTTTAATAACTATTGCTTTAGAATTTTCTGATTCTCAGCTTTGTTGATATATTCTTAACTTCCCAAGAATGAAAAACTATCGAGTTTCTTCAATTACCATATCAACAACAACAACAAAACTGCTTTCTTAGAATTGAAATCCAAATTTCTATCTTCCCAGCCTGCTGCTTTCCAGGAACTGTGAGGCCTAATATTTAAATGTTTCAAATGAAAATAGATGAAGAAGGATGAACTGAGGATTTCTGACAAAGGACTAGAAGCCGGAGAGAGAAAACCTTGTTGCTACCGTAGCTTGCTTTACTCCTTCGCTTGGGGTTTCCCTGTTTGTGTTCGCTACAATTCTAGCTACAATTCCTGGGACCCTAAGTCAATATGGCTGCAGCTACCAGCACAGCTGATGTCTCTGACCTTCTGCTTATCCCCAGCCAGTCATGATATACAGAATCCTCTTTCCTATTAGTTTCACCAAGACTATCTTGAACTCTTTCAAAAGGGGCTCTTAGCAGGAAGTCAAGAAAAAAAATAGAAAAGTATAGACCTCAAATCATTTGCAGAGCCCATGAGTGTTATCCAAAAGTAAGCCTGTTACAGACAAGCACAGCTGGTGCAGCAGATAAGCTCCCAACACCACCTGTATTTTTCCCCACCTCCACCCTATCTCTCAAAGAGTCTGAGATGCAGAAAAGAAATAGGGTACCGGAATCTGTAAACTACCCCAGCCATGCTAGCTGTGGCTGGGTTCTGGTTAGGCCAGGTTAAGAGAGTTTATGTTTTCCTTTACCTTTTTTCACTTAGTTTCCAAGCCCATACTACACGAGAAGTAACTGTAAACTTGCCTTTGTTAAAATAAAAGAGGAAGGAGTTCTTGATACAGATTACAGGAGTGTAGGAACTGTCTAGAATCATGGTCTCCAAAATGAATCCATTCACTTGCAGTAAGAAAACATTAGAACTTGTAGGCTTATTTTATCTTATTCTTTTAAAATATTTGTTAGCTTTTACACAAGTTTCAAAACGTATATAATATGCAGTCCAGTGGAATACATATATAATGTTTAAATAAATGCGCATGTATCTGAAGACCCTGCCCACAAGATTGATACTGTAATGGCAGCTTCCATGGCAACTCAGGATCTGGGAAAAATCAGGTGGGGCCAGAGCAGATCAGCAGTGAAAACCCAGGCAGGAATGAGCCAAAACACCTGATATACAGATCACGTCCTTTCTGGTGTTTCCCGTACACATTTTTGGCTTTCTGTATAACATCGTGTTAAGTAAGCAGACTTTGCAACCAGACAGACCCGCTCTACTTTCTGCATAAATTTGGGCAAGTTCCACAACTTTTTACACCTCAGTTTTGTTTCTGTAAAATGGGATTTGTGATACTTACATCATATGGGTTATTGTAAAGATTAACTGAGATTATGTATAGAAAATACTTCACATATTGCTTAAAACATAGTGATTTCTCAATCAAACAGTGGCTATTTATTACTTCTACTGTTCCTTGCATTAAAGCCCCCAAACCCATGGATCTAGGCAAGGGGAATTCCAAAATTTTATCTTGAGATTTACAGGGTAGTAATTTCTTACTTCCCAAATAAGAGTAGGGGACTAGCCAGGGACATCTCTGCCTTCACATGAATTAACTATTCAATCTCTATGAGTTAAGTAACATTTTCATTAACTTATGACAACACTAAAGCACAAAGAAGTTGAGGAGTACCTTACAGAAGGTTAGAGAGCTGCTTTGTGATGGAGCTGAGATCTGCACTTAGGCAATCCAGCTCGAGAGACTTGTCTACTTGCAACCTAAGGCTTTCTCAGCCTTGGCACTACTGCCATTTGTTGGGGGAATGTTAAATGTGCATTGTAGGATGTCTAGCATCACCCCAGCCCTCTGTCCACTTGATGCCATTAGCACTGCCTTCTCAGTCGTGATAATCAAAAATGTCTTCGCACACTGCCAAGTGTCCCCTTGGGGGAAAAATCACCCCTGGTTGATATCCACGCACCACACCAACCAACCCTTTTATTATTCTTTGTTATATTTTTAATTTTTTTATTTATTTTTGAGAGACAGAGAGACAGCATGAGCAGGAGAGGGTCAGAGAGAGAGAGGGACACAGAATCAGAAGCAGGCTTCAGGCTCTGAGCTGCCAGCACAGAGCTCAATGCAGGGCTTGAACCCATAAACCATGAGATCATGACCTGAGCTGAAGCTGACGCTTAACCAACTGAGCCACCCAGGCCCCCCAACCCTTTTATTATTCTAAAGATTATTGTTTACTGTGAGTTAGGCAATATTTTACTCACCACAAAACTAAGGCACAAAGTTCGTTGTTCTTAACCATGACTATACAGTAGAATCACTTGGGGAGTTTTTAGTCTGATTTCCAGACTTCATTCAAGATTACTTGGATCAGGATCTCTGGGGCAGCTTTGGAAGGGGGAGGGAGGAGACCCAGACATCCATGTTTTCAAAGCCTCCCCTTAACCCCCTCCCCCACCCAGCTACGTGATTCCAGTGAGCAGCCAATGTTTAAAAATAAAGCTCTAGTCATTCTTTTAGGAATCAATTCACAGAACTACTTATTTGCTATGTTATTAGAAATCTAACTCTCTAATTACAGTACACCTGTACTGTGCATTCTTTCCTTGAATACCCTCTTTAAAATGCTCCCACTCTGGGTCTCCCTCTCCAGCCACCTAGCTTGAACACTTCCTTTCTCCACCACACACCCCTCCCATGCATATGCCTCCCTGTTCTCTCATAATGATCCTTCTGAAATTCTCTTCCCTTGTTTTTTCCTTCCCCAGACTCTATCACTATCACCCTTCCTCTGACTTCAGTTGAAGTCAGCTTAGACATCACCCTTTCTGGAAAAACAACTTTGATTTACCCATTGGCTTTCCTTTTCTATACCACTCTAAAAAGCCCTAGTACAGCCCATATCTACGTTATGTTGTTATCTTTTATATTTCTCAGTCTCTCCTTAACCTCCTTGCTTCTACCATCGAACATCCCAGATACATCTCCAAAAGAGCTAGATCCATGTCCTTTATCTCTGAATCCTTAGCACTTACCCATGTCTGATACCTTACAAATAGTTTAATGAATGTTTGCTGAATGAATGAATGAGTTACCTTCATCTTTTTCCCAACCTTAACCAATCTGTGTGGATCACCGATCCACTCTTTGGCTGGTTTCTCCCTGCATATTTCATCACTGCCAAATCTCCTTCCCAGTTCTGAGCCATCTGTTCACTGGTAAGAGTGGTGGCTGACTTGTTTTCACTCCATAGGATTGAGGAACAGAGCCAGGCAGCTGTAGCTGGAACTCATCTCTGGCTTTGAAACGTAAATGAAGCTATCATCGGCCAGTTCCAAGTTGTGTGGTGAGCGTTGTTCATGCCTGGATCATCTTCTGTCTTCACCACAGTTCTGGGCTTGCACATTATAATACAACAGTGTTAGTGAAACTGCCATGTTCTCTCTGTACTCCATAACTGATGGCAATCCAATTGACTTCCCATAATGAAGCTGTGCTACTACCTACTGCCTTTACTCTGTAGAAAAGTAATTTCCTTCTGCAAGATCCCTATCATTCAGAGGATTTTAAAAAATGCATTAGTAATGTGTGGGGAAAAACTCAAACTAAGTATTTTTCTTCTTATAATCAGTTCTTAGGGTGAAGTGCAGCATGTAGGACATCTGTGCAGAGGAACTCACCCATATGAAGAAACTCTTCCTTATAAGTTCTGAAGCCAGGGGAGGAATGGTGTAGGGGAACTAGTCACGTCAGTAGAGTGGACAAGCCAGTGCCATCTCTCAGACTTCCCTCCACTGCTGGTCTGACCATGGCCCCTGACCAGATGACTCTAAAACTGGACAAGGCTTGATACAAACTAAAGTAGAGCTCTGAGGATGGCTGATTCCTAAATCTCACTTAGTCAGGAACCCCTCACAAACCTGTTTCTAGAATAGTCCTCCTCAACTACTAACACTCACAAATCTTGATAAGGGGTTCCCGAGTTTATAACCCTTTAATCCTCAAAACACAGTGATTTCTTTCCATGGGGAGAAAAACTGTACTTCAGACTTATCAAGTTTCATGTTGATCATAATCTATTCATATTCTTTAAGAGATATGTTATGAAGAAATCAGAAGTAAAATTACCACTTATCACAAAGGGCAGAATTATTCTAGCTAACATTTTTGGTGCAATCAATAATTCTAATAATGTTTGTTTCATTGGTCACCTATTGGACTCAAGAGGGGACTTTTGTCAAAAGAAGATGATGAAGTTAGTGACTTTTAAATAAAGTAACATTTATAGGAAAGAAAAAAGATTAAATCATGAATAAAACCCTTCAAGAGTTTTTACTGTTTAAATGGAAACTATTCTGTGAAGATTAGATAAATAAATGCTCTAGCAAAATCAACAATGAGTAATATATCAAATGAATGTTTCTTCACTTTGTAGAGAAGTCACAAAAGCTGCTCCATCAGATAACTGCTAAATTCCTCCCCAACTTTTCCCAAAGTTAATAAACTATAACCTGCTAGGAATTTCAAAACTTTAAACAGAGGAACTAAACTATTTCTATCTTTTATGTATTGTTCTTTGGGCTCCCTTCTTCTCTAATGCATGATTGTTTTGGTCATCTTGAACACATTTCAATGTTTTTTTTAAACCCAAAGAGATAACTAGCTGCTTTTGTAGAGATTTGTTCAAGAATAAACATTAGCTGGCATTGCAACACTGCTCTTATAGTATATTATGCATACTACTACTTGCCAGAATAAAGTTTCAGTTATTACATGTACATTTATAGATATACACATATGTGTGTCTATATACAGAAAAGTGGAATTTTATATAGAGAGGCTCTGTGTATATGAAAATGAGACCTTTATTTGCTTGTGTAATGTGCCAAAATATTAAAATCAGATAATTCAGCCAAGTTCTTCATGGTTTTGCTTAAAAAATCCCTTTTAAATTCATACAAAGTTGATTCACTTTCTTGAGACTCTCAAAAGAATCATGGGTCAATCTCAGTTTCACAAATAATCTATTTGGTCCTTTAGAGGAAGAAAAAGAATGAAGAGGAGGAGGAGGAAGGGATGGAGGGGGAGGAGAGAAAGGGGGCAGAGAAGGGAGGAAAATGAGCCACAGAAGAAAATAGAATAGCAACTAATCAGTGTAAATTTACAGGAGAAGGAAATTATGTTCATGATTTTTTTTTCTGAGAGAGAGGGGAAAGAGGCATGAGTGGAGGAGAGGGGCAGAAGGAGAAAGAGAGAGAGAGAGAGAGAGAGAGAGAGAGAGAGAGAGAGAGAGAATCTTAGAAAGGCACCACCCTGGGATCATGACCTGAGCTGAAATCCAGTCAGTCATTCGACTAACAGGCACCCAGGTGCACCTGATTCTCTTCTTTGATTAGAGAAGTGGGGATCAGATTTTTCTGGTTCCCTAAAATTCTCCCAACTTCCTAACACAAACCTTACCTGAAGTAACTAATGCCCAGCAATTAATACAAGTCATGAAACTAAGACTAGATGGATTAATTCCCCAGAAAATTCATTCATCCTGCACATCACCCCTTGAAAACTTCCCTGGTTCCCCAGATTCAAAAGCTGCCCATCTTTCCTCTCCAGACTTTCATCACATACCTTCACCTGGTTTATTATGTCCCATCTTTGCTGATATAAATTGTTTATATATATGTTACTCGAATGGGACTAAGGATAACAATCTTATAGGTAAAAATTTGGGTCATGCCAGCTTTATAAAAAGACTTAAGACAGCTTCTGCCTCTTTGCAGGAGCTAAATGTATGCCTACTGCATTAAGAAATTAATTTGGAAGAAATCTGAAAATGTAGCCGATATACATGTCTTCAGATGGCATGATTTATTGCCAACATCCATTGCCATCAGCAGCTGAGTTCTGGACACTGGAAGGCGAGCCAAGGATTGGTCATCGTTTCAATGCTGACTAACACATTTTCAGAATAGTTGAGACTGTCCTATTATTTAATCACACACAATGTCCTTCCTCATTCTAGTATCTCTGTAAATTTTATTTCACCTGACCCAAATAAATAACACTAGGAGAGAGCTGTGTCATGAGATCAGCTTCTCAAATAAAAAAACGACTGTGCTACAAGAGAGCGCAAGGTCCAGAGGGCATTCATCTACTCACTCATTTGTTCCATTGGCCTTTCTTCTATTCACTTATTTCTTTGTTTCTTCATTTATTTTTCTAATAATCAGATACACAGAACTGCATTAATCCTAATCTTCAGTTCATACAAGCCATCATCCTTGTTTCATTCAAGATGCTGTCTCATCTTCTTTTACTGTTGGTTTATTCTAACAATGTGCAAATTCCCTTGATCCCATACCCAACTACAGAACTAGAATATGAACAATAACTTACATTTAAGTATCCCCTCTCTATTTTGTCCCCCTACTCTCCCATGTGAAGAAATCACTATCCAGAATTTATTATCCCCTAACATATTTTTTATTTTTATCTCCACTTATGGATTCTAAATGATACTTTCATTTTATCTACTCAAAAAGTTCTTCTGGTAACATTTCCATGTCCTAAAATAGCAATGATTTTGTTTTATAGAGATACTTTGAAGCTTTGGTCAATGGATACATGGTACATGGGCACAGTTCAACAATCTCTGGGTGCAGGTTTCAGGCCTGAGAAATACAAAACCACTCTACATGTTGGCTGGTCCCTTTTCCCTATGCCACAGCCTCATGTGTCCAGGAGTGTGGTAGGGGCCAGCCAGCCTCTCACAGAAAGGACACTTCCCTTTGCTCTGTCATTGGCCGGTCCTCTCAGATAGATGAATTTTTTAAAGTTTATTTATTTAAGTAATCTCTATACCCAATGTGGGGCTTGAATTCATGACCCCAAGATCAAGAGTCACCTGCTCTTCTGACTGAGCCAGCCAGGTTCCCCTCGGGTAGATGAGTGTTTAAGGAGAGCTAAACAAACAGATTTGCCATACAAATACCTGGTCCATAACCTCATACTCAGTTACTATTACTTCCTTCCCTGTTCCCTTTTTTATATTACTGCTCTAGAAAGGTGCCTCCATACATGCTCATATTTAATCTTACAATTTAAAATGATGATAACTCATGAGTCACAAAAGCGGAAGTGTTTCAAATAATATAAACAAATGCTTACAGAAGGAATAATCCACTGTGGAGCCGTCGGTGATACCACACCACACTCTTCATCCTGTTTCTTTTCTTCCTGGATGCTGTCAGCTCAGTCCTGGCCAGGCTCCAGTGGCCATCTCAGATTCCAATGGCTCAGGTCCCTATCTCTCTTTCTGTGTGTGGTTCTACTTGAATAAATAGTACCTGGGAGTTATAGCAAGAGGCAAGAAATGATTAGAGTCCAAACCATATGAACAGAATTATACTCCCTTGTATTTGTATCTCACTTTACAACTTTACAGTATCTTTCATAAACAGTACATTATTTGAATTTCACAAAAGTCTTTGTGACACGTGGATATGTAAAATGTAAGCATCTTATAGAAGACAACACTGAAGCTCAGAGCAGTGAAGACACTTGACCAAGGTCACACAGTGACAAGAGTAGATGAGATCTAGACTTATCAATGCCGATAGAAACCTTTCCTTCTACCCACCTCTTCTCCACCTGCCCCGAGCCCACACTCACAAACCAGTGATAGTATCAACCTACAGTCTTCTCAGGGAGGACTGAAATTGTACCTTCCTTGTTTAGCTGTTGTTCTCATTTACAAGAGAAATCCTAAGGGGTAAAACAATCCTTGAAAAATCATCTCGGTTTATTTGCAATTTCAATGCTGGCTCTTTTACATCACATTATATAAAGTCATCTTAAAGACACACTGCTGAGTTTATTTTTAAATGTCTTTATAGGCACTTTCTTTAAAATAGGACACTTCCTTACATCGTCCTTAACTATGTCAGTCTTCCCATTGTCACCTTTATTATTTGAAAGTCCTTCCTCAAAGTGAGAGACAGTTTAGAGACATCTATTTCTCTAGAATCAAAGGAAATCAAATTTATTCTATTAATCCAGCCTGTGGGGGTTAATGGAGTCCCTTCATTCATCTTATCACAACTAGAAAGACTCATGGCACCCCCATTGCACAGACAAACAAAACCGCTTTCTCAGTTTCATCTCAGACCTGATCCCTCTTCCCACCACTGTCATTTTCTGGTTCATAGAGTCTTTCGCCAAGAACAGTACTCCTTGATTATTCTCCATAATTCATAACTAATCACTGGCATTGCACAAAGGAAAGAAATATAAAGATTCATTGGGAAACATGGGATATTATGAACCATTATATTTCTGTACCTTGAACATCATCAACATTCTGGATTGATTTCATTTGGGTTTCCATTTTTAATACTAGCATTGCATGTACAGGAGGCATAAAAATCTGCCGTTAAATGCAGCATTAATCTGCACTTGCTAAGTGCACAACCCACTCACAGCTGACTCAGTCTAGGACATTAGGTGGGACCACTGACATTCGGCTACGTGTGCTTCTGGCCTCCGCAGGTTGTGGAAGCTCCCACAAGGCACCTGCACTCTCCTAGGTTCCCCAGGGTTCTCCAGGCTCCTGTGGGCCTGAGTAAATGGGGCTGGCGGGTATGCCAAGCAGCCGGTTTTTATTCAGGCATTTGCCAGAAGGGAAATTGCTAAAATGTTTTAGGGCCCCCTCAGGAGAATAAAAATGTCACACTGCCTTTAGCTTTTATCCCTCAGCTAAAAATCAATGTTTTTCTAAAAGACAGAAGCTTTTAATACTCTTATAAGAGTTTTGCTTCAGATCCAGCTTATATTAATTAAGCACATACTTTTGGCAAGGGTTTTAAATAACTTCATTCCCATAACAATCAGGTATCAACTGTCTTCACCTAGCATTTGTGGAAACCTGAGGGACTAAATGGCCCCTGAAGGTCACACAACCTAAGGGGCAGAAGTGGAATTTGCACCTGGCTCTTGGAATTCTCACTGATGTCCCATTTTTATATCATCATCTTCTGATCACTCATCTACAGCCGGCAAGAGGTTAGGCTAAATGAGATTTGCTCCGGCTGAGTCCTATATGGAACTGTCATGATTCGCTTACTCATTCCTTCAACAAATATTAATTGAGAAACTACTGTGCACCAGGCACTCTTTTAGGTGCCAGAGATACAGCTAGGATCAAAACAGATAAAACTCCCTGCCCTCAGAGTCTGACGCCTACTGTGGGTCACAGACCACAAACAAGATACGAGAAGTAGAATATAGAGTGTGTTAGTGAGCAGTAAGTACTAAGGAGAAAACATAAAACATAAATTTGTGAAGAGAAAGATGAAATGCCGGAAGTTGGTAGGGGTGGAAATTTTTAGCAGCATGGACAGGGAAGGCCTCTCGGAGAAAGTAACTTTTTAAATACTTTTTGGCATCTCAGTTACATTCAATTATTTCATTGGTATTTGCCTTTCATAATTGTTGTAAGGAATCCCATAATTTCATTTCTGGGAGATACATTGTAAGGATCAACTTGATAATATTGATCAACTGTCCTATTAATTGCATATTAATTTTGTGACTTATGAACTACCCAAGGACCAAAACCTGTGGCTGTGGTTTGGACAGTTCTTGGCCACTGCAGAGAATGCAGAGTAGACTATGAATCAACCTTTCTACAGTCATACTCAATGGCTCTGTTACCAGCTTGTAACTTTCAGCATGTTACACAACTTTTTGGTGCATTAGAAAAGTCTGTAAAATAGAGACATTATCAGTACTCACCACACAGGACTATGAGGGTTACGTGAGAGCTGTCTCAGACAAGCTTGCACTCAGATGGGAGTCTGGTATGTCATTTATACACGTAATGTACATGCACAAGTGGTAGTGTCTCGAAGCATAACTGACCTCAGATCAAGATATTGAAAAATAACATGCACTGGGACACAGGTATTCTGTTGGGGTCATTATTTTTCATTAGTTAAAAATAAAGCTCATCGGTGGTATGGACTGCATCTGACCATTATCTGTATATCCCTGGTCACCAGAGCAGACACAGGAGGTGCCTGGTGACAGCAGGTACCTGAGCATGGGAAGCCCATGCTTAGCGGTAGGTCCATGGTTCCAGGCTCCGCTCCAGATGGTTCCAGGGCTTCGCACGGACGCCTGGGGACTGGAACTGGACAAGACCCTGAGAGCCAGCCTCTAGCACCCTGCCGGTGCTCCAACTACCCAGCACCTTTTATTTTATTGATTTTATATACTGGATCCCAGGTCAGAATTTACTATTTTTTCTTAAGTCCTACTGCTTAAAAAAAAAAAAGTTTGAAATGTCTGAAAGCCATTATTTTGTAACTAGCACATGGTTTCCATACTCACGTGCTTTAGTATCCAGCCCAGTTCCTGCTCCATGATAGCTACTCCATGACTGCTTGCTAAGTGTCTGGATTACACTGGAAAACTGGGATGAACACACAAACATTCAACGCAGAAATCAGCTCCATCCGATCTGAACCAGTACGAGCATTTCTGGATCTAAATATTGTGCCAAAATAGACAAGATGGGTAAGGATAAGGTTTTAGTAGATTTTGATTATTTTATAAATTACTGAATCTACTCTGAATTTTGAGATCAGAGAGGCAATATAACAGCAGATGAACAGAGAATTGGTTAAAAGAGGAGAGAAAAATACAGACTCTGAAGTCTGTCAAATCTGGCCTGAACTTCTCTATTAGCTGTGTAACATTGAACAAGGTCAAGATCGCAGGGTTCAGGAGTTGAGCCCTACATTGGGCTCTCTGCTGTCAGCAGAGCCCTCTTCAGATCCCTTGTCTCCCTCTCTCTCTGCCCCTCCCCTGCTTGCAGTTTCTCTCAAAAATAAATAAACTTTTAAAAATGAACCTATTTTTAAAAAATAATAAAAATAAAGCTAATTTTCTCATATATCAACAGCATAAACAGGCCCAGAATAATGAAGATATTTGTCTGATGTCAATGGAATATCGAAAAAGAATAGCCAGTATTTCTTGAGTACTAACTCTGCATCATGTACTATACTGAACAGTTTACCTACACTACCCTAATCTTTTCAACAGCTTTGTGAATTAAAGATTATTATCATTACCATTACACACACACACACACACACACACACACACACACACACAGATTAAATAAACTGGCCAAAGTCTTAATGCTAGTAAGTGTAAAAGCCTGGATTTAGACCAGGTTTGTATGATTCCAAAGCCTTAGCTCTATTACCATCTGATCTGTAACCCAGGCAACCTGATTCCCCATTTCATCAACTTTAGTCCTGCCCTCATATTATTCGAGAGTCTCTAGTTGACGTACTTCTTTTCATTTCAGAAAGTGAAACTCCATCTCTGATTCATAAAAGACTCAAGGCACATTTTCCATAAATCTGATGTCCACACCAGATTTAAGCTGTATCTACCACAGCAGCATTGTTGGAGTCAACTTAATCAGCCTATGTTATGCATGATGTTTAAAATTTTGTTTTGGGAGAAAATGAAGCTACAATAGGGTTGCCTGAACTTTTCAGCTTTCTCCTGGACATTTTAATTTCATTTCAGAACAGCTCACTCTCTAAGAACCAACAGCACATCCCCCCAACTTGCAGAGAGCACTTCCATGATCAAATCCACACTGAGCGGCCCTCGCAGTCTTGAAGACGGAATCATCTGGTTGATTTCTGTGCGTGGTCCTTTCCTGTGAGCCCCAATAAAATAGGCACCTGGTACCATACTTAAAATTCATTACTGATCATGGAAGCTAACAGGCATAAGCGATTTTAAAGCAAAAGTACCACTGTGATACTGGGTTTTCCTGAATGAGTGAGTAACACTGTTGGCAATATATTTCCTTGACTCTTTGTTTCATAACTCTTGCAGGCAGCTATGACAACTAATCATTTGAGTCATTCATTTATTAAGAATTTTAAGCACTTTACTCTGTGCCAGGCACTGAACAAGAAACAGAATATTAACTTTTTAAATAAAAATACCTTCATTACTTTAGTGTCTTCCGGGGTCCAGGTACTATGCTAAGTGCTTTTTGGACATTGTTTCATTTAACTCTCAAAACAGAGAGCTTGGAAATGTTATTACCCCTGGTTTACAGATGAGGAAGCAGGGACTTACCAAGTTCAGTGATTTTCTCCTAGACCCACAATGATGCAGTAACAGAGCTGGGAAACGTTGAACTGGAATGGGATTTTTTGGTGTTTACTGAATGACCTCAGTGATATAGACTTCCCCAGCGTTGTTGTTTTTGTTTATTTTGTTTTTGTTTCTGTTTTGGGGGGTTTTTTGAGATATGGTTAGAGATTTTGCCCTCCAAGAAACTTTTGCCTTAATTGTGTAGAGTATTGGTTCTCAACTGGGGAAACTTTGCCTGCAAGCAATGTCTAAAACCAATTCTTATTTTCACAGCTGG
Source organism: Suricata suricatta (assembly GCF_006229205.1). Taxonomy (NCBI): domain Eukaryota; kingdom Metazoa; phylum Chordata; class Mammalia; order Carnivora; family Herpestidae; genus Suricata; species Suricata suricatta. Next base: position 56,764,963 of record NC_043714.1, read on the forward strand.
GTGGGGGAGATGCTGATTGCATCTGGTAGGTTGAACCCAGAGATGCTATTAAACGTCCTACAATACAAAGGACATTCCTCCACAACAAAGACGTACCTGGTGCAAAATGTCAGTAGTGCTAACATTAAGAAACACTGACTTAGATAAGACAACTCACAAAGAAACTAAAATCAATCCATAATGTACAATTATGTCAAGGCACTGAGAAAAATAAAAGGAATTATGGAGAATGGTTCAAAGAGGAAAGCTTTGGAGTACAGGGTCTAGAATACAAGCTTTGCCTTTGGACCAATCTGTGCTTAATTCCAAGTCTTCCCTTCACAAATCACATAGCTGTGGCAGAGTTTCAATGTCCTCATCTTTAAATGGAAATAAATATACTGACATTGCAGGAATATTATAATATTCCTTCACTGACATGAAGCCTATATTGTCCCTGTTACCCCAAAAGGGAAAGCTGTTCTGAAAGATTTCACCCTTTTAAATTACAGATGACATCAAAGTGCCTAAAACAATTGGACTGGGTCTAATATAATGTGGTTATTTCGACAATATTAATGATATAACAAGTCACTACGTGTCTCCCCAGCTGGTTGTTGCACAAACATTACATTCCTGGACAAGCCCAGAATAAGAGTCAGGATTCCTGCTCTCTCACCAGCGTGGGACTCCTTCATGTTGTGGGTAAATAATTGCTACAGGCTGGATGTTTGTGTCTCTCCACCACTGATTCATCTACAAGATAATTCATCCACCTAATTCTCAACAAGATAATATTTGGATGCAGGAAAGTGATGGGGTCATGAGGATGGAGCCCTCGTGAATGGCATTGGTGTCCTTACAGGAGTCCCTCCAGTGCTCCCTTACCCACTTTCACCTTGTGAGAATAAGTGAGGGGAGGGCCGGCCTACACCAGACGCCGAGCATGCCGGGACCTTGATATCTGACTTGACACCAGAGCAGTAAGAAACACACGTCTGCTGTTTGTCAGCCACCCAGCCATTCAGGAATCCTGCTGTCACAGTCCCTGCAGACCAAGACATTAACTTCTCTATTTTAGGCTACTACACAATTCCTGAGGTGGACAATTCCAAGTATCCCCAGTGATTTAAAGAGTGGGTAACATACTGACAATTTTAATGGGCATACTGAAGGCTGTCACGTATTTATGAAAAAAATCTGTTCCTGCCTGTCCTTCTCCTTTCTACCTTTTCCCTGCTCCCACATGTTGTGCAACATGTCCCTATGCAGCCCAGGGGTCAAACTTCCCACTCACCATAGAAGATTCATATCTTGAGAAGATCCACAAGAGTGAGCCTGAAATCAACCAGGATGAACACAGAACTCTGGAAAGATTCAGGCACAGATCAGTCTGAGTCCAAAGAATGGGATGGGACCAGGTCGTGGGGATCAGGATGGGGTTTATAGGACCTGAAGATCTGACGGAAGCCAACAGGGTTGAGTATGCTAAGCCACATGGGCCCAACAGGTCAACAGTCTATATTTCTTTTTCTGAGAACCTTGAAATAGTCCCACTTTCCTGAGGAAAAAGTACAAATACAATACCTAGGAACTGCTTATGAAGAACTTGGGAAATAGTCCCCTTAGGTCAGTCTGACCACACTGTCTGCTCACCCAAAGATGGCGGCCGGCCCTTGCTAAAGCAGTGAATGGGTTTCCATCACTCTCGGCTGCCCACACACATGGCTTGGCAGGGCCTTGCTTCACCACAGTCTTGCACCTCCTAATCCATCATCGATGTAGAACCTGCTCGGGCCAGGCTTCCCATGCAAGGCCCTGCTTCACTTGCCCAGGCCTCTGCCCACTTGGCTTAGAGCACGTTCAGTCCCTTTGTATAAAAAGCTTTCTGAGACTTACCATTTCTATGTGCTACAACATTTCTATCATATCAAAAGTGGGGCTTGCCTCTCTTTCCATTGAAAAGAAAAATTTCCTACATTACAAGTGCTCCTGACACTTGTTCTCTCATTCTCTGCAGTGAAAAGAACAGAAAAATCAGACAAGCAAGTTTCTCTCTAGGAATGAATGCACTTGACCATGTTACATTTTTCTCTGTGAAGTGTAGAAAAGTGTACCTACCTCAGAGGGTTGCTCCGAAGATTAAGTAAAGAGGTGAAATAATATTTTTCAAGTTCCCTGCTTAATGTCTGGTACTTTGAAGGCACTCAATAAATGGTGGTTGCAGTTGCTATTATTAAGATTATTATTGTGGTCATTCAGTCTCCTTATCTGTAAAAATGCAACAACAAAAAGAGCATTTGGGCTGAAGAAAGAAGAGCAAGAAGGATCAGCCAAAGAAAGACTCAGGGGCAGAGGGTTCCAGGCAGAGAGAACAGCAAGTGCAAAATTCCTGCAGTAAGAACAAACTTTAGGTGTTAAAGACAGGAAAGAGTGTGACTGCAGAACAGTGGGGAAGCGGGGAGAGGGGCCGAGATAAAGTCGGAGGAGCAGGACAGAAGTCCTGGAGAGTAGGCTGGTAGATCATGACCAGGAGTTTGGATTTTATTCCAAGTACAGTGGAAACCCATAGGAGTGTTTAAGTAGGGAACTGATGAGTTTTGAACCACAATTTTAAATGATAATTCAAGCTGTAGGCTCCACCAGAAGAGGGCGACGGTGAAGGCGAAGAAGCACAATTAGAAAACTAATAACGCAGTAACCGAGGTTGAGATGATGATAGCTTGCCACACAAACGCTTCTCTCCTTCTCCAGGCTTCTCTAAAGAGTAAGCGAGAGGACATAAATGCACCTGAGCCAACCCCTTGCACAGAGAGGATGCTAACTGAAAATATTTTCCTTTTCTTCTCTCAACTCCGTTCTACAGCAGAGACTCCGTTTCCACGAAGAACTCTAAGAGGCAGACGTAATGCATGGAGCTGTGAATGCCAGAGACTTGAATCCTCATCAACTAAATGTTGATACAGCAACATTATAATAAGGCCGAGCAAATGCCAATTTAAGCCTGGTACATATTGCCTTGTGTTGCCATTTTGTTAGAAGTCCAAAAACTATTATGCTTGAACACTGTCAACTCGCTTTTAAAAAAGGAGCAGAGGGACCATAATGTGTTTTGAATTCACAATCTAGGATCACCATTCTCCTCCGGTCCAAAAAGAAGATTAAAAAATTTCCAATTTAAAACTAGACCAGATCTGTCTTGCAATTAATGCTGAAGGCACAATCCGGCTGTCTTGAATTAAAGCTGCATGCTTTGCTGCTATCAGCTAATGGATACTATAAAGGGTTTGTTGTAAAATAAGTGCAAGGAATACATGTTCATTGTAATTCAGATGAGGGATAAAACGGGTAAGTGGTGCTGGTGGGGCTCCGGATTAGAGCACTCACTGGTGAGGAGTCAGAAACAGAAGGCGACACCACGTAATGCAGAAGGATCTGGGCTCTGAAGCATGAGTTCTGGGAGTGAATCCGTTTTTCCCTTGGGATTCTCAGGTGTGTGCAACCTTGTGGGGGGAGGGGGTGAGTCTCTTCATCTGTGGAATACGAAAAATAATAATACCTCTCTCATCGGCCTGTATTTAAAATTACATATGATCATCTATTTACAGTGTTTAGCATGATGTTCGCATAAGGGTTAAAAAAATATCAGCTATCTTCTTACCGCCCTCCGGTTCCCTGAGGCTCAGCTGACAGAATTGGAATTGTTTATTCTGGAATTGGGAAGGCTGAGTGTGTGATTTAGATTCTTAGGAGGGAAAGGGCCACAGTGTATCGAATCCTCAGGGGCTGAGATGCTGGGCCAAGAGTTTATGTTTTACAAACAGAAAAAAATGCAACCCCCACCTTCAGAAGCTGGCCTGGCACCCCCAGCCAGGCCCTGTGAGCCTCCAATTAGGAGACTGCACCTCACCATCTCACAGAATACCCACCTCAGATAATGTTGCTGTGAGGCCATGATGAAATGACGCAGAACTTTGTCCAAACACAGACACAAGCAAAGCCACTGGGCTGTGTGACAATACCAAACACCTCCTTTCACCCCAAATGAACACCTGCTGTGTGGTCACCAATTACAGCTTTATACTCAGCTGGTTCCACTCAGTGCAGATAAACTTTATGGAGATGCGCAACCATAGACTTGCCTCTGCTTTTTGACGGTATCTCATCTAGAGCAAATCCTTCCCTAAATCACCCACCCAAAGCCCAAATTCTATAACAGGTTCCTTCTAATGCCCTCTTTATGAGACATCCTATACTTGTTATAGGATGTATGTTCTTCTCCACCACAAGGGTTAATAAATCCAACTCGTTTAGCCATAGGTGTTTTCCCAGGGATCTTCAGCTGAAGTGCATGAATCCTTAAACAACTCTGTAAGGCATGTGCCTCTATTCAACAGCAGAGGAAACTGAGGTTCAAAGCAACTGAGTAACTGGCCCAGGAACCCTCCACATAGCAAATAACAGGGAATTGACTGAAAGTCGGTCCGTCGCAGAGCAAAACCCAGGCTTCTAAATACTCCGGTTTTATCCTGGTCTTCAAAGGTGACCACACTTTGCATGCAGTCCAATAAATGACTAAACAAGAAAAGAATTGTCAATCCTGTCCATCCACAGGATGGATTCCATGGGAGCTTCTTAATAGAAAAAAAGAGGCCATAAGTGTTAGAACGGGAACTATTTTTCCCACCAATGGAAGATTATTCTTTTTAATTAAAATATATTAGGAGGATATAAAGAAGGTAGAGGAGAGACATTCTGACTCTAGAAAAGGCCAAGCAGGGTCGCCTGGGTGGCTCAGTCAGTTAAGCATCCGACTTCAGCTTAGGCCATGATCTCATGGTTTGTTTGAGCCCTGTATCAGGTTCTGTGCTAACACCTCAGAGCCTGGAGCCTGCTTGGAATTTCTCTCTCTCTGTCTCTCAAATAAATAAACATAAAAAATTTAGAAAAGTTCAAGCAACTGAACAGGACAGGTTGAGAGACAGAGGATACTGTCAACACTCCACAACTTTGTTCTGTTATTGATTCAGAAATAATGGCCTATAATCAAATGATACTTATGTTGGGAATGAAGATATGGAAGACATTATGAGTGATATTATCCTCTAAATGATTTGCAGTGTTGCATATGAACAAGAAACCATTATTTTTACCTTTCAAATTTATCTTAGTAATTGGATGATATAAGGTTTGGTTTAATTATTTTCAGGCAGAAAGCGAAAAACTGGCAAGTGAACATTTAATGGGGAAAATATATAGCTTGCACAATTTAAAAATAAAATCTAACAGTTTGCATGCTTAGCACCTTTCATGCAAGAATTTCAGATGGTTTTGTAAAAATGAATTACACCACCTTCCCTTCCCCCCGCCATCCCTGAAGATGCTTTCTTTTACAACTGTAAGGAAAGGCTCATGAAAGCACAACAAATCTTGTGTGCCCAGAGATGTAGGGGTATGCTCTGAGTTGAAAGGAAGACTTGGGTTGATCTTTTAAACAGGAGCCCACTCACATATGTCAGCCAGTCTCCAGGGAAACAAAACTCCTCCTTTTGGACCTGCTTTCCTCCCTTCTCCCTGTGCCTCCCTGAGTCCCTTTACCCCCTCTGTCCTCCTGTTGAAACTCTCATCTTCTTTCCCTCAACTCAGGAAGTCAGTCTTTCAGTTCTACCTGGTTTTCTTTTAATTGTCCCCTGAGAAATGATGGGAAAGGAGAAGGGTAACAGGGGAGGCAAGCGTTGACAATCAGGTCTCTGGAGCAGGTACCTGCAAGATAGTTAGATGTTCATGTGACCACACAGGCGTCATCTTAGTGGTCAAGGAAGACTTCAGTTAGAAGGCAATGTTTGAGCAAAGATTTGAAGGAAGTGAGGAAGCAAGTGAAGGAAAGGAATATTCCTAGGTGGACTGAATACAATAATCAAGGTCTTGAGCCAGGAGAATATCCAGAGTGTGAGCTGTGGCTGACCAGGAGAGAGTAGGGACAGAAAAGTAGCAGGCAGAGAGGTCTATGTGGAACGGGAGTGGACAGTTTGGGTAAGGTCTTGTGGGTCACTATAAGGACCTTGGATTTTCTTTTGTATCAGGTGCAGAGACACTGGATTTTTTTTTAGAACAAGAATAACATCATCTTAAATATTAAAGGAATCTGAGTGGTGTTTTCTTTTTTTTAAGTTTATTTATTTTTGAGAGGGGGAGAAAGAGAGCAGGATCAGAGGAGGGACAGAGGCGGGCAGGGGGAGAGAATCCCAAGCAGGCTCCACACTGTCAGCACAGAACCCAATGCAGGGCTTGAACCCATGAACTATGAGATCATGACCTGATCCAAAATCAAGAGCTGGATGCTTAACCGACTGAACTACCCAGGTGTCCCTGAATGGTATTTTCAAGCATAGACTAAAGGGGAGCCAAAGTGGAAGTAGAGAGTTCACTTAGACGTTTATTGTGACAATCTCTGTAAAAGATGATCATGGCCTGGACCATCACCTTCAGAGGGGAAAGTGGAAAAAATATCAGGAATCTCAATTTTTTTTGAAGGAAGAGCCAATGATATTTGCTTACAGAATAGATGTGGGTCATGAGAGTTGAAGATGACTACAAGCACTTTGCCCTGAGCAACTGGGGGGATAGAGCTGTCATTGACTGATCACAATGGAAGACACTGCAGGTGAAGCACTTTGGGAAGGAAAGATCAGAAGTGTACTTGTAGGGCTTTCCATTTGAGATGTCTATTAGACATCCAAGGAGAGAGCCCAGGAGTCTTTTGGACATACAAATCTGGAGTTCATAGACAGGTTGGAATTGCAAATATAAATTTCAGTACTGTCAGTATATTGGCAATATGTAGAGTCATAAAATTAAACAAGCGCACCAAGAGTGTGAGTGCAGGTGAAGATAAGAGAACCAAGAGCTAAGCCCGTTAGATGTGGGGGAGATGCAGAGAACTCTGCAAAGGAAACAGAAGGAGCTGAACGTGATGACATGATAAGACCCAGAATATGAGTATTCTGGAGGCCAAGTGAAAAAACAGTTTCAAGGAGAAGGAAGTGATCACTATGTCCAACGTTTCTGAAGGGCCACGCGTAGCCACTGAAAGTTGACCAATGGATTTAGCAATGTGGCAACACTGAGGAAAACAGTTTCTTTGACATGATGGAGGGTTTTTTTTTTTTCAGAGAAATAGCTGTATATTTATATGTAGGCCATGATAACCCAGGAGAGCAGAAAAATTATTGATATGAGAAAGAGAAGTTGCTGAGACAATGTCCTTGAGTAGTTGAGTAGTGTGAGAGGAAATAGAATTCAGCACACACAGAGTGGCTGTCCTTAGATAGGAACATGGACATTTCTTCTCTGTAGTAACAGGAGAATGTTAGTAAAGGGAGAATGGATCACAAAAGGTGCTGGGAGGCAGGTGAATGTGGTGGTGTCTGCTGCTGTGTGCTGTCTTTTGCTGTGTTTCTGGTGAAAATAGGAAGCAAAGCCATCTCTGGTGACACAGAGGTACTAGAGGCTTTAAAAGGAAAAAAAAAAGGTCTAAAATAGCCATCAGAACAGCAGGATGAATAAATGAAGAAATGTGGTATCATTTCTTGGAAGCATTAAATATTTACATAAGGTTAGTGGCCATGATGGTCGTGTGTATATTTTCCAGCCACATCAGTGCATGGATACAGGCATGGACTTGGCAGAATTCTATTTAAGCAAGATTGGGGTTTTGCCACATCAGTACAAGGAAGAGAGGCAAGAGAGGGAGAACAAGGTAATGGTTGTAATGACTGTGGTATTTTGGTTGGGAAGGGAGGCATGTGATTAGAAGGAAGGGTGACAGAAAATGTGATAGGATGGATGGGTTATAGAATGAATGGGGGGAGGATGAGAGAGAAAACATAGGACGCTCAATAGGTTGCAGGTCCCAGAGAATTCAAGGGGTGATGGTGTCAGGCCGTTAGGGGAACAAAGCTGAAGAGATGAAGAGAGGAGGTCAGATGGTGGGGTCCTTGAAACTGATATTATAAGTAGGTCACATGATGTCTAGACTCTAGAGTATAACCCTGGGAGGGAATGGTAGGGAGAATGGGTTAGGAAGATTAGTCTAGGATGAAATCACTAGAAGGAAGAAGTTCAAGGAGTAGAGGGACCAGGATATTGGAAGTACCATTTAGATATTAAAGCAAGAGAGGATGGAGAGATACCTGGGTGGCTTAGTCGATTTAGCATCTGACTTCGGCTCAGGTCATGATCTCACCATTCATGAGTTCAAGCCTATGTTGGGCTCTGTGCTGACAGCTCAGAGCATGGAGCCTGCTTCAGATTCTGTGACTCCTCTCTCTGCCCATCCCTCACTTGTGCTCTGTCTATTTCTCTCTGAAAAATAAACATTTAAAAAAATGTTTAAGTAAATAAAACAAGAGAGGATGGGATGCTTGGGTGGTTCAGTCAGTTAAGTGCCTGACTTTGGCCCAGGTCATGATCTCGCAGTTTGTGAGTTTGAGCCCCTCATCAGGCTGTTGGTTATCAGCACAGAGCCCACTTCAGATCATCTGTCTCCCTCTCTCTCTACCCTCCCCTACTCTCTCTCTCTTTCTCTCAAAAATAAATAAACATTTTTTAAAAGCAAGGGAGGATGAAGAAAGAAGAGAATGACAGTGTGCCAAGGTGAAAGTCTTCAACAAGTGTACAGGAGTGATCTGAGGGGTCTACAAAAAACTACAACAAAGAGCTCAGTGGCTGGGCTTGTCTAGTGACAAGAGTCACAGCTGCAATGTGTTAGGCAAGAGGGAGGGAGAATGAATGGCCTGGAAATGGAAATCGTGAACTAGAAAGACACCCAAATGCACCCAATGTGCAAGGGGTGAAGGAGGAGCAGAACTTCCACTAGGGGGGCTGCGGGGAGAGTAGCGTACTCCAGGAAGTCCATATTTACAATAGTCTAGTGCACACACATGTGTGCACACACTTGTATATACACCTCACATACACAAACACATGCATATAAGGAAACATACAGATGGGTGTATGCACATGTGTGCGTGTTATGGTATGTGAAATGTACCTCAATGATCTGGGTTTTTTTTAAAGGAAACATACACAGATGTTTAAGAGCAAGGAAATCAGACCCATTTTAGGAGAGGTCAAAAAAGTCTCTGTAAGACAATGTCTGATGGGGATGTCTCAATATGAAGAAAACCTCTTATGTTTTTAGCATGTAATGATGTTACCCTTCCCTCCTTTGAACTCACAGTGCTCTCTCTGAATTTCATTCATGGTCTTTCCATCACACTATACTCATCTGAGTATTTGTCCTAAATTGTCTCCAAGATTGTAAGGCCCCTGAGAGCCTGGAGAATGTGTCCTTCAGTTTGATATTTTCCATATGATGTAGCACCATGTCTAACTCACTAGAGACCCAAATAAATACGTCTTTAAATGTGTTGAATTAAAAATAAATTAATTCGTTTAAAAAATAAATGTGTTGAATTAATTTAAATATTTATTACCTCAATGTATCAAAGTAACACCTACTATATTCATATAAAAAGTAAATCAAACATAGTTTTTTTATTAACTATCATTAACCAATAATCATCTTCAAGTCAGAGAGTGAGAAAGAAATGGTAAAGTTAAATATCAAAAATGTGTCCAATAGGCAACTTTTAGAATTACGCAGTGAAAAACAACTAGAATATAATTGCCAAGAAAGCTATTTAAAGCAGAAATATGAGATTAAAAACGCCAAAGGTGTAAACAACTTTAATCTGCTAATTTATTACACATGTCTCTTAGAGCCAAGTTTTATTTTAAGATTAGATCTTGGATATTTTCACTGTGTTGCCGCAAATGAAACTAACATTTTCTAAACTCAGATGCCATGCATTTTTCATGTTTTAGATGTCACTTCTTCTCAAACCAAGTTCATTTGTATAACTCAAGAATTGTATGTATAGAGAGACTCCTTTTTTTAACTCTAAAAGGCATTATTACAATGCTTACCCATGTCTGCATCCCATCAACAGACTGCACTAGGAAACAGGCTGGCTATAGAAATAAGTAAGAGTTACTTTTTTATTATTAGAATGGCAAACATGGCTTTAACTAGTAGAGATGATGCAGGGCCACTTGCTGAGGAAAATCATCCTTTCATATGTGAAGGTGTGAAAGTGTGTTATGGATCCCATATTACACACCGGACCCAATTACCTGAAACTCTTTCCTCTCTTACAACTCACATTCTACTTGGGTTCTATACATATGTAATTCTGACTGCTAACTTAATCCTCTAGCTATATGAGGGAGCAGCCATAATAAAAACTCAAGGTCCAATCAGTTATTTAAGAAATGATTCACTACCAAAGGTAGTGGCTTCTGAATACGTCTATGTTCTCAAACTTTCCAGCAAGGCTTTGCTACCTCTCTTCTTAAGAAACAGTTCTCCAATTACACCACCATGAAATGTGACCTTTCTCTCCAGCTGGCACTGAGGGTTAGCCATAATCATTAAAAAATACAGGTGTGCTGACAATTCAAGCCAACTCAACAGGGGCATGGTATGAGACTGGATGGATGAGAAGGGGAAATTTACAGGAAGGCTTGCACAAAATTGAATCCTTAATATAATCTTAATAATGTGAGCTCCTTAAGCCAAATATCTGGCCTCCCCACCTCCCCCATGAAATATGATTGACTGAGAGCTTATATGAAACTGCCGTTTAGGGATACTGTGAGTTTTTAATGTATGAAATACAAGTATTTGCTGCCTGTATGAATTGTCCAATTTGACTCTGCCTTGTCTCCTTCGGCATTTTGTTCCCAAAGGGATGGGGGGTGGGGGGGCAATGCCCAGTGACTGTTAACCACCGGAGAAGCTACAAATAGTCCCAGTGACAAAAGAAAAACACAGAACAAGGACAAGTGATGAGAAGCAGAAGGTGGATTTTTTTTCCTCCTGTGGAAGGACTTCATTAGAGGTGCTAAAGGAACAATAGGCATTCTTGGGAAGCTTCCACCACAGGAGGTGCTCAAGAGACAACGCGTGTTGAGACATCTTGGATGGCTTAGACTAGAGGACCTGAAAGACCTCTTCAAGCTCTAAGGCTTTATTCCAGATCCCCAGGCAAGGCACTATCATGGTGTTGGTATGGTTCCTGTTATCTGAGAATATCATCCTTCCTCTCACCTCTGAGCCTTTGTATACCCCATTCTCTCTGCCTGGGCACCCTTCCACCCCATTACCCATTCAAATATGAGCTTCTAAATCACTTCCTTCTTCCTTTACTTCTTTACTTCTTCCTAGGAAGCCTTTGGTGTCCCAACAAATTATCTTCCTTTTAGGGCACTCTCTGCCTCCCCCATTATAACACTTATTCCACCTGACGGTAATTCTTGAAGGGTAGAGAACATGTCTTTGTCACAGTTGCATGTCCCTCACCACAGAAGACCTGAAGAAGAGCCAGTTTTCGATGGATATGTGTTAAATGACAAAATTACTTTGTTATTGAAAACACTGATGTGTCTTCTCCAGAAATCCATTGTGCCTAGAAATATTTAACCAGCGATATTTTACCTTGCTTAGTCATACTATCTTAGGGGTGTCAAGTCCTTTTCCTACCCTACAAATGCCCATAAAAGAACATTGGGACTATTCATGTGCTGTAGGATATCATATCACAAAGTGCCTTCAGGCTAAAGAGTTAATTAATACTTGCTAAGGTTGCACATGCTTTAAAAGCCACTAAAACTGAGCACGTTTGTTTACAGAAAAACTGTGTGGCCACCGTCTATATGACTCAAATTCTAATTTTGGGTTGTGTGACATGAGTTCTAATTAAGAATCCTGATGCCAGTCCCAGGGAGAACCTTGCCAGGGCCAGTCCCCACAGGTAAACCTACTGATGTTCCAATCCTGTTAGAAAATATTTTAAATGGCTATGATGTAAAGACATCTTGCTCAGCTACTTCCTATAACTGTCTACCAGGGCTAATGGGCATGAATCAGAAGCTGTGATGAGCGTATGGACATCAATCTAAAATGCTTAATTAAAAGAAGATAGTTCAAACCACTTTTCCACATGATGTGAAACCCATCCATGAACCTTGCTGATTTAAGAGGGAAAAAACAAACAATACTGAATAGCTTAAATGACTATGTAACAATCAAATCTACAATGTCATCACTTTCCATCTACTGTCATTTTTTCCAACTATGACTTTTGTATGAAAGTTGTGTGAAAATTGCTTCCATCATTTGAAACCCAGTAAGTACACGTTGTTGATGAGAAGAATCAGACATATAGAAGTGCTGATACATAGGGGCACATGTACCCCAATGCTCATACGGCACTTTCAACAATCACCAAATCATGGAAAGAGCCTAAATGTCCATCACCTGATGAATGGATCAAGAAGATGTGGTTTATATATACAATGGAATACTACATGGCAATGAGAAAGAATGAAATCTGGCCATTCGTAGCAAAGTGGATGGACCTTGAGGGTGTCATGCTAAGCGAAATATGTCAGGCAGAGAAGGAAAGATGCCATATGTTTTCACTCATAGGTCTAACAGGAGAAACCTAACAGAGAACCATGGGGAGGGAAAGGGGGGAAAAAGACTTAGGGAGAGAAAGGGAGGCAAATCATGAGAGACTCTTGAATACTGAAAACAAACTGAGGCCTGAAGGGGGAGGGGGAAGGAGAAGGAGGGTTGATGGTCATGGAGGAAGGCACTTGTGAGGAAGAGCACTGGGTGTTATATGGAAACCAACTTGACAGACAATAAACTATTAAAAAAAAATAATCAGACAACTATGCCAGTTGTCCCCTTCATCATGACCAAAGATGAGAAATGTCCCCAGTTAACAATCGTATGGCCAGCCTCTAGCCATGTCCCCAATTCCTGAGAAATCTGAGACCTTGAACTGCCCTCAGTCTTCCTTCTCGACCATAATATTCCTTACCTTTACCTTCTAAACTCTTCAACACCTCTCTTTAAAAAAAAATCCTACCCTCATTCTTACCTGACTATTGCTTACCTAGACCAATGTTTCTTAAACTTTAATGTACTTGGGAATCATCTGGAGATTTTGTAAAATGCAGATGCTAATTTGGTAGATCTGAGGTGGGCCTGAGATTCTTGTCTTATAAAAGCTTTCAGAGATTGCTGATGCTTCTGGTCCATGAACAATGCTCTTGGATAGCAAGGACTAATGCCACAGGCTCAGCATAGGATCTATCAATCTGAGCAGCTTCAGTGATTGCAAATCCCTAAAATTTTTAACAAATGTGTACATGTATACAGTTTTCTGGGGAGAGGGTCTATAACTCCCATCAGAGTCTCGAAGGACAGTGTGCAAAAGTTAAGAACAATTGGCCAAAGCTACCACTGTTCTACTCCAAGCTGTGCAATGTCTCCTATTCTTCCCCAACTGTCTGTGACTAGTGGCTCTTGAAGTGCTCATCTGGCAATCCCACCAGCAACTGGTTTTCTATGCCCAGTCAGATTTACATCAATTCAACATGACCTGGTATGCCGGTCATGTTAATTTTAAGGAACACCACTATCCACAGAAAAAAGATTTGTGATTAGTGACCCAGAGACAAGGAGGGTTAAAATTGCATGATGTTAGGCAAAAAAAAAAAAAAAAAAAAAAAAAATTATGTGGGGAAGCAGAAAGACCTCCGTTTGAATTCCAGTTCAATATCACCTGATTCTACAACCTTACACAGATTAGTAAGCTTTCCTAAGCTTTGATGTTCTCTCCCTGTAATAAGATCTACATAAAGGCCTTTGTGAAGATAGAATAATAGAGATAAACTTCTTGGAATATAGCACTTACACAACTAAGTAGTTACCTGTTCCCTTCCTCTTTATCATAGATGAAGAGAAAGGATAAGTTAATAACTAAATTACTGGGGCTCCTGGGTGGCTCAGTCCGTTAAGCATCAGACTTTGTTTGGCTCAGGTCATGATCTCATGGCTTGTGGATCTGAGCCCTGTTGGGCTCTGTGCTGACAGCTCAGAGCCTGGAGCCTGCTTCAGATTCTGTGTCTCCCTCTCTCTCTCTGCCTCTCCCCTGCTCACACTCTTTCTTTCTCTCAAAAATAAATAAACATGGAAAAAATGTTAAAGAACTAAATTATTAATAAACAATTAAAAAATAAGATCTAATACGTTAATATCACAATAAAGGAAGTGTCTTCTAGACTTGGATTCTGAACATTAATAAAAAATATCTATTTTTAAAATGTGTTTAGATAGGGGGGCACCTGGGTGGCTCAATAGGTTAAGCATCCAACTTTTGACTTCAGCTCAGGTCATGATCTTGTAGATCATGAGATCAAGCCATTACTGAGATGGATCCGTGCTGACAGCACAGTGCTCACTTGGGATTCTCTCTCTCTCCCTCTCTCTCTCTCCCCCTCTCCTGCTCTCTCTCTCTCTCAAAATAAATAAACATGCAAAAATTTTTTAATTTAGGTAGTTTTTCTCTAGGACCTAAAATAAACTGTAACTGAAATTTTTAGAGGAATTTTTAAGGGAAAATAAGGAATTCTGACACCACATTTCAACCTTTTATTTTTTTTTTTTTTTGGTTTAAGGAAATTGGGTTAGAAAATGCCTGCTAACCAAGAACTCATAGCAAATATGTATCCAATTTTAATCAACACTATGAAACTGTTCTGGAAAGTTAAAACTAGTTATTAACAGAGTCTGGGTGGGAAAAATATTCTCTAGGGGTGAAATGATTTCCCATATGAAAACTCGGGCTTAGGGTCTCTTGATCATAAGCCTTTCCAATATTACACAATAAAAACACCATCAGTTCCTTATCAAACAACTACTCAGTCCTCACTAGCACATTTTCATTGAACCTCAACGCAGCTAATCACTGTAGAAATAATGTTCAACAGCCCCCATTTCATGCTCAGTGTGATGTTACCCCTTTACTTGTTTGTCCCAGAAGCTTAAGCATTTAAAATATTTAATGGTCCCAACACAAGCTTTCAAAGGCACACTTACTATTCTATCACACTCTATTTTAAAAACTACTGAAGAGTTTGAAAGAAAAGCTATCTCTTTGGACCAATTTGTCAAATAATGAGAGTTCAAAGCTCTAGTTATCTTTTATTCTAAAATACGCTGTTATCCCTCAAGGATAAATTGTTCCATTTCTGATAAGGTCCTTGTCCAATCCAAATTACAAGCAAAGGAAGTCTTGGGGGAGAAATGTGTTTACTTATTTTTCCACGTAACATCTTCAAAGAAACATAAAGGAAGAAAGAACTCCTAAGGATATCTTCCAAAAGTAAAAAATTCAGGAAGACATTTTCCTCATCCTCCTAAAACAATCTTTATCTCCAAGGAAATTGAACCAATATTCAAGATCTTACTTCTCAATGTTTTTCCAAAAGACTTGTCCTTATTCATCTAATATAAATATCATCTGTGGAGTCATTCTTTATACCCCCAAGATTCACATTAAAGCTAGTTTAAAAATAATTTGCCATTTACATATGTTTTCACTAGATTGAAAGTCAAAAGCTTTCAACCCTCACCATTCCGGCAACAAAAGACAGAACCACATTATCTTAGGGGTTTTATTCAGCAAGATAGAGGGCTGGTCTTCTGAAAGAGATATGTTTCTCATGGTGAAGGGTTAAAAGAGGACACAAACCACTCTCTGGAAGTCATTAAGTTACAAAGCCCCAAGAAGATAAAAGTTTCCATTTTCTAAAATGTAAATCAAAAACATATTCATTAGTATTGCAAAACAAACATGCAAATCTTCACCACTTGAAAAGCTCGGCTAAATATGTACAAGGGCTAAACCCAAAAATACATCTGGTCCTCGGTTACAGAACTTGCTTTTTTGGTTTTATCTAAAGAGTTTGTCTGTCTTCCATGGTTGGCTTCTTGGATTATTGCAATTCATAATAAGCCTTTTAGCGAAGGATGAAATAAACAAAGATAAAGTCTATGTCCTAGTTTTAAATGGTCCAGATGGGATGATTTTTCCATATGTTTAGCACACCAACTGTTTATTAATCATTGCTAGCAGAGCTTACAGGATTACTGGGTTTATTGTCTGGGCAAGGGCTGAAATTTACAGTTTGTATAATCTCTGCACACCTTTTTAATAGTCCGTTCTTTCTGGACTATCCTTTGTGCCTAATTCGGGTTGGGTGTGTGTCCAAATCCGTGTGTGTGTGTGTATGTGTCACTGTGTATGTGACATATTATAGGGTAGAGAATCTCAGCCAACTGATCAAGAGGACGTTTCTGTGCCCAAATTTGGATACAATATCAGCCTCAAGGAATGTGTTACATCATAACAATGACAATGTGGGTAAAACTGGCAATACTTGACTCACTACCCTTTATAGTGATTTACTTAGTGTCTGGCAATCTGTTTTTCATATGATATTTGTTTCTCACAAACAGTTTCAACTTGGGAGAGTATGGTGTCAAGATAACAGTCATATCATTCATCATTGTGGAACATCCATGGGGCTCGCCAGAAAAATAAGATTCTTTTATCTTGGGCTTCTTACAAGTGCTTGCATTCTGGTGATTGTTTTCTCCTCAACGTGCTATATTGTGTCTTGAAACTCGGTCACCACTGCCTTGGTTGTGTTGTCATTTCAATTTATAGTAAGTGAAATGAAGTCTGCAGAAAGGTCAGCAGTTGGGACAGTGGAGGAGAACATGACACAAGTGAGGAGGTGGTCCTCAGACATGGTGCAGCCACTGAAAGAGGAGCACCCCCAAGCAGTGAGTTAACATAGCAACAAAGCCACCCTGATAATTTCCTTAGGTTTTTTTTAGTAGATATGGTCTAAGATACAGCATATTACTTCTATATTCATAAGAGTACCAAGCTTTTGAGCATATTTTCAGTTGTAAAATAGTTAAAACAACAATTTGGGAGGAAAAAAGGAGAAACCTCTGTCTTTTTATATCATGATCATAGAGCCACCCTGTCAATCTGAGGGAATTCTGACAGAAGGCTTCCATATTTGGAACACCCCCTAAAACTTGGAAGGAGAAAAAAGGGGGGAGATATTCTTTAAAATTTCTTTTAATAGAATTGGTTAAGACAGTTAATGTAGAAAATGTTCTATTAATCATGTATGCTTTTTATAGTATTTTTACATGGGTTTTGAGATGTGGTTTTATATCTTCGAAAAATAGAAAAAGTGGAAGGCCTCCATAAAGCATAAGAATAGACAGCTGTGGGCACAGAAAACTGAATATTCAGTCATTCAAAAAGGCTTTGAAATCAATCTGCTAGAGTCCTGTGTACGATAATTAAACTCTGAGCAAATATCCTGCCCTATGCTATGGGTGCCCAACATTTGCCCCATGAAAGCAAGAATTTGTGCTCAAGAACCAGCATTTTTCAAATGAATTACCTAAAGGAGTAGCATTTAACTCATGTCCATGAATGGAAATGATCTAACTTGCACATGGAATGTCAACCATGGCCCAGACAATGGTCAGATATTCTGGGAAATCTACACCAAAGAATCTCCTTCTGAATCTACTTTGTAGTTTGTGTGGCCAGGGAAGCAGCTCCATTTACAGCATTGTTGGCAAGCAAGTTGGTACCTCAGCCTCCTCTCCAGTGATAAACTAAGCCCATTTTCCTACTCAAAGTGAAAAAAAGGGGGATGGGAGCAATATGACTAACCAAGGGAGAAAATATTACACCTTTTAGGGATCTGATGTGTGTAGAGCTATCTAGCCCACTACCTTACAAACCTTTGGCCTCACTGCTCCTCCATATTGTTATGCCAGCTGTTTACTCTTATCTCTCATTTTCCTTCAGTTCACCTGCCCCTCCCTAACTTCAGTCCTAGCTCAGGTCCTTTCCGCTCCATGAGACCTCTTCCACCACCAAAGTCCATCTTGCTGTCTCCCTTCCCTGGACCAGTAAGGCTCAGTCTGACTGACTATACTGTACATACAGATACATTATCACATGCTGCCTTGTATCATTCATAATAGTTTCATGTCTCTTTTCTGCTTTCCTTACTTCTACCATATCCTCCTGGATGACAAAGGGGTTTTCTAAAATGTACCAACAACTGCGGCATTGAACATACACCATATGCTAGGCACAATGTTCCCTTAGTTATGTCACTAACTCCAGAACATAGATTCCATGAAAACACATCTGCTTTGTCCACCCAGTGCTGGTAAAATGAGCAGGTACTACAGTTCTCTGAGCTCCAGTGCCTAGATCAACATTTAATGCCCAATTTTGAGAATAATTCAAATGCAATATAGAAAGCCTGAAATCCATAGATGTTTTAGAGGGTCACAGTCAATGGCCAGAAAAACTATTCCAGTGGAATGAAAATATTCTCTCATCTCAAAACCGGCTCACCAATTTTGTTGGGTCACTTTGTGTTGCTTAAGTGAACTTTGGTGACACTTCATTATTTCATTGTGATTTTCCATGGCTATGCCCATGAGTTTCACTCCTTTGTTAGAACTTCCTGACAGGGCTGGCTAGAACACAAAGTTTCCCAGTGTCAGTTTTGTCTTTTGAAAATACCTGACTAGATTATACCATTTAATAAGACTTATTTTCATTTTTCTACACATTCAGTAGTTCAGTTAAATTGGATAAGAAAAGAAGGTTCCCCAAACCATTTCCACAGCTTTGCACCTCACTTCTAGATTCTATTCCTTTGGTCTTGAAAGAACCTTTATCCACCTGTAGCAAGGAAAGAGTAGACCATCGGAAACAATCAAGCTGCTCTCTGACAGGCAAAGTGAAAGGAACAAAGCCCCTTTGAATTAAAATGGAAGTTTGGAGGTCTGGGTGATTCAGACTGTATATCTACATTGGTAAGATTAGCTACATAAACCCCACCCAACTCTGTACTTGATTTTCGGGATAGTGAAAGCCAAGGATGCCAAGTGAAATGAGAAATTATAAAGCCAACCTTGGCCCAGTCAGGAGATCTATTTTATCCTACCACATTTTTACATTTGCATACATGGCACCCTTCAAAGCCAGGAGTTTATATTTTCCCACCAAGGCTCAGAATGTGTGAAAAATGCTTTCCAAGAAATGAAGACTGGCTAAGATGCAGATGCAAATGTGAATCTGTGGGCAAGAAAATGCAGTTGAACCTGGGCTGAGATTTTTCCTCCATAACTTGAAAGAGCTTGGAAATAACCCAAGCCTCCTCCCAACAAGCACCTTGAACCTCAAAACTCCAAAAAAAAAAAAAAAGTGCACAAGGAAATAACCACTGGAAAAGCAAATGCATTTCTCAAAAAAAAAAAAAAACAACACTATTTAACTTGGAAAAAAGAGGGCAGGGGGAATTCAGCAAGAGATGATAAGCATGCTCAAGGCTGGGAATTATTTGCTAGTTCATTCTTTTCTATGAAAAGGATTATCCCTGTGGCCACAAATAAATTCCAAGCCCCTGGTTCCATGAGAGCTTTTTTTCCTTAGAAAAGGAGCAATACTAGAATTCCACTCTACTGATTTACAACTCTAAAAGGATTCTCATTGTAAAGGTTTAGACAGAGGGTCTTGTGATTAAAGGGCTAATGAGATTTACCTATTGCTTTCTTTCTCCACCATCCCAAAGAAGAAGGTTTTCTGTAGGTTGTCAAATATATATACAGGGTTAGGTCTTGGGAGCTATGAACTGAGAGTACGTACCAGACCCAGAGGACGTGGTCTCCATGGGCTAACAGCATGGAGGACGTTGGGCAAGCCCGAGAGTTCCGCTCTCCTAGACTTCATCTTTCCAGGACCTTGACCCACATTATTATCACCCCTGAGCAACTTAAGATGATTTATGCTCAGTGGCACTGCCTCTTTCATTCTGTGTTTTGAGAAACAAAAGAAAAGAGATGTCCAAGAGAGATTACTTGGAGATTTGAAATTTTATTTAATGCATGATTATTTGCCTACATATGGCCTAGGCCTGTTTGGCATAAACTGCCAAGTATCTTAAATAGTTCCCAGGAAACTCCCAGCTTCAGCTCCGCTGCCACGACTTTTCTGTACCATTTTAATTGTTCCAATAAGATGCTGCTAGTGAATAGCCAAGCACTGATAACCCAGTAATTTGCCAATCTGGATGTTAAAACCAAACAGGCAGTCCAGAGATGTTCCCTATTCAAAGAAGAATGCTTTTCCAGTGGTCATTTTGTGTTTTACTCTTTTGCAAATAACATTTTATTTTGCATCAGTTTCAACTGCCAAACATGAAAAATGACAAAAGGACACAACTGGAGAGTGGCACTGTGCTCCAGCACAGGGTCCTAAGGAGAAAACACACTTTGCTGTGGTATGGTACAGCGCCAGTTCACAAAAGAGAAGCCAAAATCCTAAATGATGCCTGAACTCATAAAACTGCTCTTTCCCTTATCAAGATGAGGTTTTAGGCTCTCAGATTTCAAGGGTTTGCTTTGATTTTTATTTTTCTTAGACCAGCACATGTAGCTCTCACATGTTTTGCCTTGGGCATTAATTAATATGGGCAACAAACACCTCACATAGGAAAAAGCAAAATCAATTAACAAATAAGAGCTGTTAACTACTCATTATATACGAGGTTCTAGTCTAGATGCTCAAAGAACACAAAAGCAGAGGCAATGTGGCTACACCTGGAGTTTCTATAGGGCTAACTGAAAAACAGAGGTGAGAGATAATAACATTAAGCACCAAAGTATAGTCAGATAAACCAGTATTTTAGGACTTGGAGAAGGGCATGGGTCAGTTATGAAAGTTGAGATTTGAGTTTGGGATAGAGCTTCACAGCGATGGGTAAAAATATAAAAGAAAATTCTTGCTGAATCTGACACTGTAATAATTAATGTTTATACTTATTTTTCTTTTCTCTAAACCTGCTTGAAAACTATTTATACATGTATGCCCTTACAAAAGGAAGTAGCCTTCAGGTAAATCAATATGTTTGAGATTGACCAGGCAAACAGTTTTGCAGATACTAATGGGCACTGTGAGAACACTAATGTGAAAACAATACAGATTAATAATCAAGAATCAGTAATAGGAAGAAGTATAGGTAGGAAATCTACATTCTTTCAGAACCTTGTAAAGAGTAAAATGCAGCATTCCTCATACCTGTGAAAAAAGCTTCTGATGAGTTCTTCAAAGATTGAGCCTGTATCATCCAATTGTGCATATCTAGTGCCTAGTAAATATTCTAGGTTTACAGGAGGTACTCAGAGTATGTTAAACTGAACTGTTCAGTCTAACCTGATCATTTCAAGCTGATCAAAATGGAGACATTGGTGAGCTCTAATTTCTTTAGTATTCATTGGTATACAGTAACCCAGGCCTAGAATAACCTTAGAAAGTCTTCCCTTACAATGTTACTCTTTTTATCTCTGTTTTCCCACATCACAATAAACAAGAATTTCTGGTTCGATCCATCTCTGCCATCTCTTGACACAGAGAAAGGGATCAGGATTTGCATAATTCCCCTTCTCCTGCTCCTTCATGTGTTCCTTAAGTTGTTGTGTAAAACTGAGCAGAATCATGGGTCAGGGTGAAGCAGATCTCAGCTTGATGACATTGATTTTTGAAAAACCTTAGTTGGGCACCTGGGTAGTTCAGTCAGTTAAATGCCCATCTCTTGATGTCAGCTTAGGTTTCTGCGCTGACAGCATGAAGCCTGCTTGGGATTCTCTCTCCCTCTTTCTCTGCCCGTCCCCCATGTGTGCATGCCCACATGCTCCTGCCCCCTCTCAAAATAAATAAATAGGCATTAAAAAAAATCTAAGGTCATGAATTAGTGTTGTATTCTCATCGTGGCACTACCCTAGAGATGGTATACATGCAAATGAGTTCCAGTCTGTCTCTCAAAGCAATAACGATTCACAGCAGAAATTATACAATGTTCCGAGGAGTGGCTGAGCCAGTCAGAAATTAAAAGAACTATGTGTACACAACATAATGAGCAGATTTATTAGGGGAAAAGGCATATTTATTAGTGGGAAACACACAGCTGAAGAGGGAACTATTGAGCCAGCAAAGAAAGTATGGAAAGGGTTGCCCAACACAGTTTCATGGCTTCACATTGACTTCTGGACAGCCTCCTTGATCTCCCAGAGACATAAACTATTGCAAGTGTGCTTTTGGCTGCTCAAGTCTTTTCTTTCTTCAAAGAACTTATAGATCCCAATATAAATAAAGATGCTACATTTGCTACCAGTTGAAATGTGGGTCCTGTCAATGATAAGGTGGTCAAAAGCAAAGCAGAAGCTCATCTTTGGTCATCACTAGCCCTGCACTCATGTGACCACTTTGAATTTTCATCTGGGTCGTTAATGAATACATCCATGATTCATGACCATTATGTTTTACTTTCCTGGCACATACATAAGCCTGGCTTTATTCAATTTTCTATCCTCCAAATCTTTATTGAGCAACATCCATGTATAGTAGCAGGGCAGTAACTCCATCCTAGGTCCCATGGATACAATCATGAATATGCCTTTGTCATTCTCCTCAAGATGCTCATTATGAAAGACACAATCAAATCAAGGGTGATCCTTATGGCTGTGAACTTATAATTGAAGATAGAAAATGTCAGCTTCACACACAAATGGATTCAGGAACAATACAGCAAATGATGGCAATCTGAGTGGCTTAATGTCAGAGAAGGTTAGCCTTTGGGACCGCCGAGGAGTGTGATTATCTTCCGAGAATAGTGGGTACAGAGAAGCTTAGAGGGGAACGAAAACTTGGGCAAGGAGGTATTGAGACAGACTTACTCCCTCCGGGTCCTGTTTAGCCTTCAGTGACTTTCCCACAGGTGTTACTCTGGTGCCACTGAAGAATCACTTGGGAGACAGCCAGCAGGAATGTTCATCTCTGTCTTTGCAAACCACACCCAAACCCACAGGGAGAGAACTCCCAGGCAGAGGTGCCAACCTCAGACACAAAGGATAATACAGTAGATAGAGAAAGAAGACTCGGGAGAAAGAGGAAAAGCCTGGGCAGACAGACAGCGCCAGGGCACACTTTAACAGAGGCAGTAACGCCTAGTCCACAGCTTCATGGAGTGACTGCCAATAAAGATTAAACCATTCCCAGTTTTCTCTAAGAGACAGAAGGAACACTTAAAGCAACGGAGTGTTTCACAGATAACATTGGACCTCCTTTAAACTAAAAACACATTAGTATGCTTTATAGTTTTCCAAAATCACCAGATCTTCCAAAGACATATTTGGCCCTCAAATATAGTTGGAGCTGAGCCCCCCCCCCCAAAAAAAAGGAGGAGGTGGAGCTTCCTCAACTCTCTCATTGTCCCCTTTATCCCTAGCTGGAAAGAATGTAAGATCTTATTTTAGCCAATGGACCTACAATTCTCCTTCAAACTTAAGTGGAGTTCAAGCATTTGGTTCTTTCATATCTTCAGGCTATTCCTTTCATTGGATACTGCTGGCATTTAAGCCTGGGGTTCCCGAGCCAGCCCTGTTGTTTATGGTCAGTTTAGAGGCTTACTTGGCCAATGTCATGGAAGAAGGCACTCGAGTTCGCAAGAGCACTTCCACTTGGCCTCCCAGCTATTTCTCTCCTATATGTCTCTGTAGGAAAACATGGCAACTGCCTTCCCAAACCTCTGATATCCCTTTCCTCTCTATTACTATAAACATAAATATGTTTATATATATAAATACATATATATCACCATATGTCCTCTATGTTCCTGTCTCCTCCACCTCTGCATGTCCCCAGCCTCCTCAATCTCTTAAGGGCCCCTCCTTATTACCATAAGTTTCTCAGAGCTGGCAAAGAGAGTTTACTCTCTGTTTAAGACTTGTTGAAATAGCCAAAACATGGAAAAAGCCTAAATGTCCATCATCTGATGAGTGGATCAAGAAGATGTGGTATATATACACAATGAAGTACTACATGGCAATGAGAGGGAATGACATATGGCCATTTATAGGAAAGTGGATGGACCTTGAGGGTGTCATGCTAAGCGAAATAAGTCAGGCAGAGAAGGACAGATACCATATGTTTGCACTCATAGGTCTAACAGGAAATTTTCAGAATGATCTAGCTTCAAGAAAAGCAAGCAGTTAGTAGTGCTTAAGAAAAATTGATTCAGTATCTAATGGATAGTTGATACCTGTCACAACACA
>NC_043714.1:56789189-56797100 GCF_006229205.1 Suricata suricatta
TATAAGTCTAATTACATGAAATAGAAGTTGGGGTTTTGATTTTTTACTTTGCTTTTCTGTTTGGAGTGTCATTGTAACTACTGTATTGTAAATGATGGAAAATAATTGCATATGTTAAAAAAATTGTGTTATATTCAAAAAAAATAAAGAAAGCCTTCAAGGAAAAAAAAAACTTGTTGATTTGTTAATTCTATCAGGATACCGATTCAATACTTCAGTTATTTTATGTAAGTCTGCCTGCTAGATACTGTGACACAGAATGAAAAATTGCTCATCTATAGCCTCCTGCTTTTAAGGTATGAGCCATCTGGGGGCAATACCTAAACATAAGTATAAAATGAGTTGCTTTGTGCTTTTATTATTTTGTTTAATCCTTAGAAAAATGTGACTAGATGTTATCAAGAAAGAGCCCTGAAGTTCAATGCTGTCCAGAGACTTTCCTGAGGACAATCAACAGAAACAGGGCAGCAGCCCAACCTGAATCCAGAAATCCCATCCCTGAGCCTTTTGTTCTTCCCAAGCAAGAGGAGGTAAGAAAAAAATATAGAAAGAAGGTGCTATTGGAATTCAGACAGGAAACACCATGAAAAACCAGGATGTTCTCAAAACCACATCACAGATGAGTTTCTCCCACAGGCAGCTGGGCTGCAGTGTCTCCAGCAACTACTTTATCAAACAGTTGCTGCAAGTTCAGCCAACAGGGTCCTTCCCTGGAGCTGCTTCTCTGTCACACAGAAGAGGCTGTTCTGGTCTTCCCATTGTTCTCAGTTACTCTGGAACATCACGTTTATCGTTATAATTGCAAAGACATTAAGGTTGCCAGATTCCTATATTGAACAACAAAAGGATAGTTAATTATGGATTTTTAGCAAGAGACTTGAGACGAAAGGAGAGGTTCAAAGGCCGCAGGCTGATTTAGCCATCTCTAAACCAAGACATTGCAACATCGGAACTTTCATAACTTTAGTCATTTTTTTCATTCAACAAATGTCATTAAGCTCCTACTTCATGCAAGCTGCTGTGCCAAGTGCTGGGATTACAAAATTGAA
Source organism: Suricata suricatta (assembly GCF_006229205.1). NCBI lineage: Eukaryota > Metazoa > Chordata > Mammalia > Carnivora > Herpestidae > Suricata > Suricata suricatta. Next base: position 56,790,239 of record NC_043714.1, read on the forward strand.
CTAGTTAATGGTATAAGGCACATGCATCAAACATGTGTGCCTACTTCTGTATTACATGTTATACATCTGAGACATTTTGCATTTCTGGACAATGGGAGAAGCCATTGACAAGCCATTTCAACTGGATGTAACTCTATGATAGATTTCTGCCAGGCTGAGTCCTGTTGTTCACTCAATAGTCTTTTATAACCAAATTCCCCAAACAAAACTTTGTCCTCAGATATTTCCTGCTGATGCACTTTGGGAATTCCTGTTTTGATGGACTTCAAGCCCTTTGGGTCTTCCTGGGGAAGTAGTGACAACTATGTCAGATCTGTCCTATCCCTGCCTGTGAGCAGCTTTCCCTCTGACCTTCTTAGAGCTATGGCAATCATTCATTTGAAAACCAAACCAAAATTCAGCATAGCCTCCCAACACAACTGCCAATAATAAAGTCAAAAAGCAAATACTTCTGGCTCTTCCTTCCTCCCCACCAAAAGAAGGTCCTCCCACCATGCAGGAGTGGAAGAGAGAACTCCTTTTCAGTCTGGCATTTTCCATCATGCAGGTGGGAACTTACCTGGTCTTCAAGTCCCAGCAATTGGGCTATGGAAAAAGTGGGTTTGTTATTCAGAGGAACCCAGTTTTTCTGTGATCATCTCCTCTTCCTCCTCCTCCTCCTCCTCCTCCTCCTCTTCCTCCTCCTATGCCTCCTCCCCGCCTTCTTCTCCTTCCTCCTCCTTTTTCTCCTCCTCCTCTCCCTCTTTGGCATTTCAGTTTCTTCATTGCTCAAGATGCAAAAGGAATTAACACTAAACAAACCAACAAAAACATCTTCTCACAGCTCCTCTGTAGGATTAATAATCTCTCAGGAATGAACATCACTTTCGCTGAGTTTACACAAAGGCATTCAGGTCTGAGTCAGACCTGCTCTGTTCTAAAATGGGAAGAAGCATTTTCAACCAAGATGCTCTGAATGGCCTAAAGAAGGAAATTGGGAAGATGTCACTGAAGCATCTCGTGTATTCATGGAGGAAGAAGAAACAAAATCACGATGTCATTTTGGATAGACTACTTGACCTATCTGGGTGTTCATTTCTTTGAGTTCCAAATAATATTTAGTTCCAAATAAAACTACCATGGCAATAATTATTAGGAAACTACTCATTCTGATAAATGCCAAGAAGAAAAGCATGGTGGAAAATGTTTCATGAAAATTCAGTTCTCAGGGCAGGAAAAAAATTTTTTTTAAGGCAGGAAAAATTTATCCAAGGAAGCCAAAGAGACATTCAAATCACAAATGGCTGAACCCTGGGAGAACACCAAAAGATTGTTTCCAAAGGTGCATTTCTCAAAATTAGAATCCTCTGACATACTTTTCTAAAAAGTCTCCATGGTCTAGTAAGATTGGGACACTCAACAGACTGCCCTTGGACATTCCCAGAGACCACTAAGACTAACCAAAGACTAAGAAAGGTCCCATCTTCTCCTGTTTAACTCCTTTGAACCTTCTCTTTTAAAAATGTATTTGACCAGATATACTGGGCTTTTAAAAAAGCATTTATTGACATTTTATTGGTGGGAAACACTGGAGAAGAGGGAGGAAAATAATCTCCCTTCAAAGAAGAATGGCTTCCCAAAACTGAACTGACTTCCTCAGCATGTAACTGGTTTACGGGTAAAGCAATGCCGTTATTATAGGTCTGTCTAGAGTCTGCCAGACTGAAGTAATGGCTAATGCATTTTTCCTTCTGTAATTGGCATTCTAAGCCTTGGCACCTGGTCCTTAATCTGAATCACAAGACCCCACCTCACTCCAATAAAGTAGCCTTACTGAAATCACGTCTCCCTTTTGCACACATTCAGTCCAGACTTTGTAAAATACCCTTCCATGCCTATAGCCCCGCCCCAGAGACTGGTGACCACTTCTCCAACTGTATTTCATACAAACCGGTATTTGTCTAGAATACATTAGCCCCTCTTCAGGTAGGGAGGCAGTCAATAAAAGTATCACTGCCTTGGAATCAGCAGCCGTTTGAAGGTGCTGCTGTTTGAAAGACAGCTAATAGAACACGCAGCTGTCTAGGAAAGAAGTTGAATGGGAAATTGGGCCAAAAAGCAAATTGGAGGTGCCTCCCTCCTGCCCTGGAACTAAGCTTGTTAAAATCCCATGAAGGTGGTCAGTGCAGTCCAATAGACATGGTAAAAGCTGTCACAGGGCCTGAGGCATACATGGATGAGGAACTTGCCGAGGTTCCAGCCTGTTCCCACACCAGCACACTGACGTCTTGCCCACTTTACCGTCAGAAGTAAAACAATACACTTTATATTTCCGTGGCATGCTGTAGTTTTAAAGCACTTCCCTTGTGGTCTCTCATTGTATCTTAGCCCTGCAACTTTTAAGAAGCCATGGTCCTCACCGAGCATTAGTGCTTCTCATCTACAGGATGAGAACAGTGGGGAGAACGCCATAGCTAGGATGCCTTCTAGCTCTGTATTGATTTATTCATTCAACACAAAGATCAGCTGAGCCTTCTCTTGGTGTCAGGCAGGGTGCTGGGGGGGGGGGGGGCAGATTCTATAGCCAGTGCAGGATGCAGGTGATTGGGAAGGTGAATTAACCAACAAACACAGTGTCACTAGATCAAAATCATTTTAAATAAAACAAAAGAGAGACTTTTAAGAGGAGGGTGCCTGGGTGGCTCAGTCATTAAGCATCTGACTTCAGCTCAGGTCATGATCTCACGGTTAGTGAGTTCAAGCCCTGCTTCAGGGGAGCCTTGTTTTTCTCTCTCTCTCTCTCTCTCTCTCTCTCTCTCTCTCTCTCTGCCAGTCCTAGGATTCACTCTCTCTCTCTCTTCCTCTGCCCCTATATTGCTCTCACTCACTCTCTCTCTCAAAAAGTAAATAAATAAAGAGGAAATAAAAAAGATATCTTAACTCCACAATGCTCCCAATAGTCACAGACAGTACACAGACTGGGAATCTAAACCTTGCCGTGGTATTGAGCTAGGGGCCTTCAGCCACGCAGCTAGCTCAGGCTCCTGGGTCCCAAGCTGTCACTTTCCCCTTCAGGGCAGGCAGATGAGCTGCTGGTTGTAGCCCAGCGGGGAGTAAGTACATGAAACCATGCAGCTGTAAGCACTGTGATTTAGAGGGGATTAAAAAAAAAAAAAAAAAGAGCAGGGGAAAAGGAAAGGGGAAAATGAGAAAAAGTTAAGGGAGAAAATTGCCAAGCCTCTCTCTCCCTCAAAAAAAAAAAAAAAACCTCAAAAACAAAAAACAAACAAACAAACAAACCCCTCTTCCATCTACAATTCGGCTTGGCCTGACAGCCAGATTGAAAATCTAGGACAGAACACAGGGGACCTCCCACCAAGAACTATAGCTGATTATTCCATTCTACATTTTAAAAAAGAAAAAGGCAGGGCGGGGTGGGGGTACTTCTGGGAAGTGCAAATGAGGATTGAGTTGCAGTAGAGCAAGACAGGCCACCATCTCTGAGCAGCAGGGATTTGGTCTCCGTGTGGAGATGCGGTCTGACAAGACAAGTTCACTGCAGTTCACGTCACCGTTGAACACAAGGGCCCAGGAGGCTCACATCTGGGACTCACTGCACACAAGCTTTATCATCATTACAGCTGTGGCTAATAATTAATAATAATAGATAATATTTACATGGTCTGCTTCAACTAAAGATCCCAAGGCATGTGACAATACCTACACATTTAGGCGTGCGCAGCCACCCCCAACACCCTGCGAAGGGACGGCTTTCCCAATGCTGCAGTGCGATGAAATACAGCAAACTATCTCCAGGCACTCCCACTCGGCAGCCGCTCAGGGCAGAAAGCTACAGGACTGAAATTTAAATATTAATTTGGAGGGTTGTTGCTTTTTTTAAAGCCTGTATTCAGTCCTTAAGGGAAGACACAGAGAATGGTGAGTGCATGTCATTATACATTCATCAAATCCCATGGAAAGACTGAGCAACACCAAGAGTAAACTCTCAGGTAAACTATGGACTTTAGGACACAGGGTCACATCAGTGCAGTTTTGTCTGTTGTAACCAATGTACACTCTGATGTGGGGGACACTGAGTGTTGGGCACAGGGTGTACAAGAAGTCTCTACAGATAAAGTGCAAGTTCACCACGAACCTAAAAATGCTCTAAAAAATATAAAGTCTAGTAAAAACAAGAAAAGGAAAGAGGCCTAGAGCTTCTTCATGGCAAGCTGGAGCTGGTTTGACATAATTCAGACACATCTGCTTGAATCCCAAAATCAGTGCAGAAACTTTTCCTGAGGATTTCTGGATTTCTTCAGCGGCAGAGTCTGCGACTCAAGTGTGGGTCGCTGGTTGGGAGGTGAGCCCTGGAATCGCCCATCGGGAGCTGGAAACTTTCACAGGGAAGGAAGAAGCATAAAGGGGACTTTGTATGGCCAGGTAGCACTGGGAGCTCAGTCCCTCCAGGGACACTGTGGGACTGCGAGTTCCCCACACTGACTGACCCTGAGGAGCAAGGAAGCCTGTGGCTTTTATTGATCTAATATCCATCCTTCATTGGTTGAGGCTGCTTCAAGGAATCAACTCAATAGAACTTCCAATTTGCCCAAGAGACCCTCAGAGCACCTCACAGCCAGGAAAAAAGTCCTCAGGCAGAGAGCCATGGGTGGCCCAGGGACCAGCCTCTCGGTGCACAAGTAGATGACAAAGAGGTGTGGGCAGGGCACCGAGCACATCTGCTACTGTTCCAGCCCCACGAGAATCACTAGTCCCCGATTCCAGCTAATAAATTGGGCCCAGGGACTGACTGTCAGTAAAAAAGAATATTCAGACCCCTTCTGACTTTTAGAGAAGGAAAAAGTAACACCTAAAATCATAGGTGACAATTTAAAAATTGTAGGTGACAAAATACAGTTTCCAATATCCATAATCACACACTGCTGTGCCTATCCAAAAGAGGTGGTAAACTATTTGTTTTAGTAATTAACAGAGACCTCTGGGAAATAACTAATCTCATTCTGTGACTAGAGCGGGGCTTGGCAGCACTGCACATGGAAATTCTCACTGTGGAAATATTTATTTAAATATTTATGTATTTAAAGCATTTCAGATTTCTAGAAGATACGTGAGCTGCCATGGTGGCACGTAAAGAGATTGGTCTCACGATGGCCCCTTAAAACAAGTGTTTCCTTCAAGGGGGTGAGCAGTAATACAAAACACGTTGTTCTGTGCTGTGAAGTTTTAAAAAGCTGCGTTAACCACAATAATACTGAGGCTTGTCCCTTCATTAATATTCTGGTTAAATATATGCCAGTCACAGAATGCCCCACCTTGTGATGTCGTGGGACAACTTTTAAAAAACATTTTTTACATTGTCTGCTACATCAATTGTGTGCTGGGCATGAAAAAATAAAGGGATTTTGTTACTAAGGAATACAATAAAAGGGATTTTTAAAGATTCTTCTATTTATAATATACATTTGAGGTATTAAGGTCCTACTCATGGAGGAGACAGTTGATATTAAAGATAAGACCCCAGGTTGAAAGTGAGAAAGTAAAGGGCAATATAAACTGGCCAACAAGCTCTTCCATTCAAAAACAACTTTTTCCATCCCTTTATCTCCCATTTCCCTACTCACCTCACTCCAAACCCACTGAGCTGATACATGTGTAAGAAATAGCGACAGATCAAGGAGACATGAAAGACAAATGCTGTTTAAGAGATGGTGGCTGATGTTAAGTAGCCTAGAGGAAGAGAGACCCTTGGAAATTAACACGGAACTTGACTCTACATTTGTTTTTTAATTTTTAAATGTTTATTTTCTGAGAGATGGGGAGAGAGAGAGAGACAGAGAGAGAGAGACAGAGACAGAGCAAGCGTGCCATCGAGCAGGGTAGGGGTAGGGAGGGAGGGAAAGGAAGAATCCCAAACATGCCACACACTGCCAGCACAGAGCCTGATGCAGGGCTCAAACCCACAAACCATGGTATAATGACCTGAGCTGAAATCAAGAGCCAGATACTCAACCCACTAACCCACCCAGGTGCCCCATAAACTTGACTCTTCTTAATGCCATTAGACATGTCTGGATTTCTAAACTATGGTTTGTACAAATGCAGAAATCCCCAGTAAAGATCCACATTTCAATAGATTTAGCTGTTTTGAGTCCTCTTTTCACCAATTTGATTGAATCATTTCCAGCTTTGGTAAAGAATGCTGCTCCCACTTAAAGATTTAAATTTGCATTAAGGGATTATTTTCTGGAGGCCAAGGATCCAATAGAAAATAAACAACCTGGGCCCCTGGTGGCTCAGTCGGTTGAGCGTCGACTTCAGCTCAGGTTGTGATCTCACAGTCTGTGAGTTCAAGCCCCACATCTGGCTCCATGCTGACAGCTCAGAGCCTGGTGCCTGCTTCAGATTCTGTGTCTCCCTCTCTCCCTGCATCTCCCCCACTCATGATCTATCTCTCTCAAAAATAAATAAAAACATTTAAAAAAAAAAGAAAAGAAACAACCTTATCAGAGCCTGTCTTACAAACTGAAGCTCAAAGAGACAATAAACATCATACCTACATTATGTTTCTGTTTAAAGCCACAGTAGGCACCACCCCTTGCTTTTTTATCTTCCTCAACATTACTAAGCAGGGTGCCTACCACAGTGGGCAAGTGGCACGTGTAGTCATTTTGTCCTGGGTCAATCACTTCATCTATTCCAGAATTATGGTCTTAGAGCAAATTTTTTTAAGTAGTTTATTGTCAAATTAGTTTCCATACAACACCCAGTGCTCTTCCCCACAAGTGCCCTCCTCCATCACCACTACCTCTTTTCCCCCCTCCCCCTTCAACCCTCAGTTTGTTTTCAGCATTCAATAGTCTCT
>NC_043714.1:56797200-56843208 GCF_006229205.1 Suricata suricatta
TATATATATATATATATATATATATATATATATATATACCACATCTTCTTGATCCATTCATCAGGTGATGGACATTTAGTAGAGCAAATATTTTAATTGTCCATTCATTCATACATGCAATAGTTGTTTATTGGATATTCACTATAGACCAAGCATGGCTCATAGCATAAACAAAACAAAGTCTCCACCTTCGTGGAGTTCACATGTTGATGGCTTAGGTCCTACAGGAACACCTCCTCTAAACACCTGGCTGATGTGGGTCCTCCTTTCATACTGGAACGAAGAGGTATCCTGGACACTCACAAACTCTTTCGCACCTGCCTCCAGGCCATTTTGCACCGACTCTGCCATTTCTGCCCCTCCCAGTCATACTCATGTCCTCCTGGCTCTCACCACTTGCTCACTCTGGATCCCAACACTGGCTGTCCCAGACCCAGGGGAATCTCCAGTTTCCCAGGGACACTCTCTTAGGAACGGGCAGCCCACACAGAAGCCTCAAATCTTTCCCACAGCCCGTCTCCATTGGGTTCAAAAGGGATTTTGAAGTTGCACCTGGATTCAGATGCAAACTTAGCTGCTTTTCCAGCTGTATCTTTTGGGGAAAGTCATTTAATTCCATTGCGCTTACTTTCTTCTTCTTCCAAAAAAGAATAACATCAACCTCATAGATATGTTGTGAAAATTAAAGAAGATAACCTTTGTATGTACTCAGCACAGTCCCAGTCACCTAGAATCCTCTGTTAATGGTGCTATTATTAACAGGTAAATTATATAGAGTTCAGTTCAGATGTATTGACTAGGCCCTCAACCTGGATAAATAATTTTCACTATATTTTTCACTGTATTTTTTTGTCTTCTATATATCAATAGATAATATAGCTTTCACCATGGGTGCTGGCCACAGGGGATACTTACTCACTTATTATTTGTCAGATATAAGTTGTTAAGTTTAAGCTTTTGGGCCTGGGCTGGACTTTAAAATTGACACGTATAAAGCATGTTTTCTATGCCAGATATTAGAAACACATTACATCCATCATGTCACTTAAATCACATAAATCACAATTATCCTTGTTTCACAGAGGAACAAATGGAGACTCAGATTCAGAAACTCACCCAGGTCAATTCTATGGCTACAAGTGGCGCAGCCAGAATTTTAGCCCAGAGATGCTTGACTTCCTAGCAAAAGGATCAAGCTAAGTACAGTGAAATTGCAAATTCACATTCCTTAGTCATGATATGAGCAAGTTCGACCCAAGACAATGGATATCGAGAAAAGTTTCAATAGTAGCCTAAATCCATAGGCCTCAATTTGAAGGAAATTGAGCTGAATTGGAAGAAATGAGGCTTTGACCACAAAAAGGTTTTACTTAAAATTAGAAGGCAATAGTTTCAGATTTTTTCGAACCACATTTCTTTAGGGTCTTTGTTTAGGATACAGGTAAGGGTAGAAGGAGCTGGTAGATATGAGCTGCTGTTCAAAATGATATTTAGGGGTGCCTGGGTGGTTCAGTCAATTAACTGTCTCTCTTGATCTCAGCTCAGGTCTTGATCTCACAGTTGTGAGTTCAAGACCCATGTTGGGCTCTGCACTTGGCATGAAGCCTACTTAAAAAAAGGTTTTTTTTAACTGGGGCACCTGGGTGGCTCAGTCGATTAAGCATTTGACTTTGGCTCAGGTCATGATCTCATGGTTCCTGGGTTTGAGCCCACACTGGGCTCTGTTTTGACAGCTCAGAGCCTGGAGCCTGCTCTGGATTCTGTGTCTCCCTCTCTCTCTCTCTCTCTCCCTCCCCTGTTTGCAGTCTCTCTCTCTCTCAAAAATAAACATTAAAAAATGTTTTTAAATTAAAAAAAGATATCTAGTTGTTCTTCAAAAAATCCCAGTGTATATGACAGGATTTTGCAGCAGATGTTGAAGCCAATGTTTTTCTCTTCTGCAGGCTGTCCACTAGATGTGAATCAAGTGACTTAGACTCAAGGACTTTGGAGAGAGAACAGAATCATGAAGAACCACAAACCCATTTCATATTATCAAAGGCCACATCTGTTTCTCACTAAGACTCAGGCCAAGCAAGTAACAAAAGGTAGAGTTGTTCTCCTGGATGATAATAACTTGTCTAGCTTCCAGAAGGCTCCCCTCTACCCTGATTCTGTGGAGTCTCTTGGACTCTGACTCTTACCCTTTGTCCTAACCAATCTCTTTTTCTGATATTCACCCCACTATTTGCCACCACCCTAAGTATTAGACTCGAATCTTCTGCTCAATTATTTTTCAGATTTCACCCTTCTTCTACAGCAACTTCCTGGCACCAACTCCTCCTAATTAATGATCTTTGTTTATGTGTTTTATTTTGTTACTCACTGGCCTTTGCATGACTTTGGCATGGCTAGCTTCCCATTGTGTTTTAAGACACCATCTGTGACCTCAGATCCAGAATCAAGCTGGATCATCTCTTTAGCTGAAGGTAAAGAAATATGATAAATGTTTGAAGAAACTGAGATGTACTACCGGAAGAAGAGAAGGTCCAAAGAACCCATACCAAATGTCTTTAAATAATCAAAGGGTTGCTACATGGAAGAAATTCTAGATTTATTTCATGGCTCCAGACAGGAAATTAGAACAAATGAAAAGACTGCTTTTTGCTCAGTATTAAAATTTTTCTAACATTATTATGTCCAACAATGGAATAAGCTGCTCCTTTAAGTAATGTTTCCTTGTAACTGAAGATATTCAAGCACAAGTTCAATAACCACTTCTTGGGAATTTTGTAGAAGAGATTCACAAATCAAATAAAAGCTGGTCTAAGTACAGCTAAAGCCCTTCAACCTTTGCAATACTGCAATGTGAGACACTTTAATTATTTTTTTCCAACCAATGGATAAAAGGAGAGCTCTCAATAAAACCCCCTGGTGGTGCAACACTTCTTGAGTTCTCTCTTCATGCTTTTCTTCTTTCTATGAAGTGAGTTCAGAATGCTGTTAGCCCCGCACATTTCTAAGACAGATGCTGTCGTGAAATGAGTAGATACTCACAATGCTTTCAGCAACACTTTCAAGAAGACGCAACAGAGTCCTACAAAGGCTCCCTGTTAGAATCTCGGGAGAAAGCTCTGAATATCAGAAACTGAATCCTAGGTGTTATGGAAGAACACAGTCTGTTTGTTGCCTGTTTCTCATCTCCAGTGGAAAATGTTTTTGATTTCAAGTTACAATCATTTAAAATGTCAAAAGTTTCTTCACAGCATATAACCTGAGGCTATATTCAGAAACCAAATGAAATTCCATGGAAACCACTTACACCGCTCAGTAGATTGCAAAGCCTCTTTTAACTGCTCCTTGCTCAAGAAATTTAGAACACAAGTAGAGACACTACTTTTAGGTCAGTCACTGAACTTTACTGCCTCCACTCCAATTGAAACATAAAAGAGGGCCCTGTGGCATTCCAACATTTCTACCTTAAGATGCTTTAAATGATTCTTCAAGCTGTAAATTGAGATATTTCATGGCAAAGGTTTTTATCACTGTAAATTGTCTCCTTAAGGAACTACCCCTCTTCCATTTGATGGAATACTACACAGCCATTAGACATTATGTTCAGAAAGAGTTTACAATAGCATGGTAACAATAGCAATGTCACTTTTGTCAAGTAGAAAAAAAGCAAATGCATACAGTTTACTGCTGAAAAAAAGCCAGTTTATTAGAGACTGGTCTTCTGGTCAGGATCCTGCAGAAAGTCCCATCTTCATTCCCTGTGCTCTAAATATACAAAATCATAGATAAAATATAAGAAAGGAAAACCAAAAGATATAGCTGGTTCAACCATATGTACGTTCACAGATTACTGATGGGACAGAAATGCAAAATGCTAGGCAGGACTGACATCTCAGGACTGGTAGGCTCTGGATTCAATCATGGCAGCAAGAGCTCGGTGTTTGTCTCACTCATGATACGGGGAGCTGGGGTCACAAGCCAGGATCACTGCTTCAAATTAGAGTGACTTTTCTCAGTCTCTTCCTTCCATAAGAAGCACAAAAATAAAAATAGCTCAGCCCAACGTCTGCAGCAAGTGCCACTCAACAGATGCTGAATCCAGGAAGCTGAGTGGAACCAGGCACCAACTCAAGCTACCTTCTCTCTGTGATGGACCCAGAAGATCCCAATATCACCCTGTGTTATTAGGCTCCTAGGGCCACCATAACAAAGTATCACAAACCAGGAACAAACAAGTGAACGAAAATGGACACCAACTCTGTGTACAGAGAAGAAACTGGTGGCTGCCAGAGGGAAGGGGGATAGGGGGATGGGCAAAATAGGTGTCGGGCATTAATGAATACAGGCCATCAGTTTTAAAATAAATAAGTCACAGGGATGAAAAGTACAACAAAAGGAATATAGTCAATAATGTTGTGATAACATAGTACGGTTACCACACTTATCATGGTGAGCCTTGCATAATGTGTAGAATTCTCAGATCACTATGCTGTATACCCGAAAGCAATGTAACATTCAATAATAAAAGAAATAGGAGCCTAATAGCACAGAGTGATATTGGGATCTCGTGGATCCATCACAGAGAGAAGGTAGCTTGAGTTGGTGCCTGGTTCCGCTCGCCTGCCTGGACACAGACCTGGGGCACCTGGGTGGCCTAGTCAGGTAAGCATCCAACCCTTGATTTTGGCTCAGGGCACAATCTCATGGTTCCTGGGCTCAAGCCCTGCATTGGATTCTCTGCTGTCAGCTCAGAGCCTACTTCAGACCTCTTTCCCCCCTCTCTCTGTCCCTTCCCTGTTTGTTCTCTCCTCTCTCTTTCTCTCTCTCTCTAAACATAAACAAACATTAAAAAATAATTTTAAAGCTTAAAACCAGATGGCTTAAAATAACAGAAATGTATTCTTTCACAGTTCTGGAGGCCAGATATCCAAACTCAACATGTCAATAGGGCCATGCTCCCTCCAAGGGCTCCCCGGCAGAATACGTCCTTACCTTGTCCTGCTTCTGGTGTCTGCAGGTGCTCCGTGGCTTCTGCCAGCACAACTCCAATTTCTGCCTCCATCTTCATATAACTGTCTTCTCTTGTGAGTGGGTCTCTGTGTCTAAATCTCCCCTTCCTTTTCTTAATAAAGATATCAGCCACTGCATTAAGGCCCACCCTTGATTCACCTTAATCAGCTCACCTTGATTACACCTGTAAAAACCCTATTCCCAAACAAGGTCACATTCATAGGTACCAGGGTTAGGATTTCAACATATCTTCCTGAGGGACACAGTTGTACCCACTATATATCCTGAGGAAGGAATCCCTACCTTTACTGGGCCTGGCTCTGACTTGGGGACCCAGAGAGCTAGATGAAGGACTTCCAAAACCGCTAGAGGAAAACAAACAAAATTTAAACCCCCTCCACTCAAAATGAGTATAGAAATAAAAATTGCAAATGCATGGGGAAACGACCAAAAAAATAAAAACAGCCAAAAAATAAACAACTTGAACACAAATTTACCCTGATTTGAAACTTACTTTTTAAAAATATCAGACAAACTTTTAAATTAAGTACATTAAGGAGGATAAATAAAGCTGTCATGTTCATTACAAAGTACAAGGAATTAATAAGCACACAGAAATCAAACAAGAACAAGAGGCTATGAAAAATGATCATTTAAGTCTGAAAAATACATTATGGTTACTGAAATTAAAAAGCCACAAGATAAATTCAGAACTGTTCCCAGTTGAGGAGAGAATTCATTTTTTCAAAGATAGTCACCCTGAGGTGAGGAAGTCACCCTGAATATGGCACAGAAAGACAAAATTACTTCAAAAATTAGGACAGCTGGGGCATCTGGGTGGTTCAGTAGGTTAAGTATCTGACTCCTGATCTCAGGGTCCTGAGTCCAAGCCCTGAAATGAGCTCCACACTGGGTGTGAAGCCTACTTAAAAAAATAATAATAATAAATTAAATAAATAAATAAATAAATAAATAAATAAATAAATAAATAACAAGTTAAGAAATATGGAAAAAGAGTCTCTGGGATTTAACAAGTGGGAATCTACAAAGTATAGAATGGAGGAACTGACAAAGAAGCAATATCCAAAATCATATTTCCTGACCATTTCAAAGTGAAAGATGTGAGTTCTCAGAAAATAATGCCTTCTGAAAAATAAAAATAAGCCTGTATTGGCAGGAAATGGAGGATAGAGAATTAACCTCAAAAAGGGCCAGAGAGGAGACACAGACTACACACAAAAGACCTAGAAGTAGACCTTGACAGGATTTCTAAGCCACAGCCATGGATGGCAAACAATAGGATGGGGGTCCCTACCAAGTGCCAAGGGAAAGTAAATATCAGTCTAGGATTTTATACCCAGTTAATCACTCATGCTTCCATGATGGCAAAGTACATATTTTTCTAACCATAAAAGACCAAGAATGTATATGCCCCACCATCACTCTCTAAAACAACTACTAAAAAAACATACTTTAACAAAGAGAAAGATGAACCCACAGGAAGAACAAGGAAAAAAAAAAGTGAACACACATAAAAGGATATAGTAATATTGATAAATGAAATTAACTATTGGCTATAACCATAATTATTACTGACTGTAAACAATAACAAAACAATGCCAATAATTAGTATAAATTAAAAGGGGGTGAAAGTTCACCTTGAAGCAATTATAGCAGGAAGGTGGGATGTTCAATGTGTAGTTACACTGTGCTAGAATTCTGAGAAGAAAGCAGAACTACCAAAGAAACTTAGAATCATTGAGTATACATGGAGAAATGGCTGGAAAGAAATACAATAAAATGTTAACAATGACTGTCTCAGAAAATAATAAGGTCTTTTTTCTTTCCTTCTCATTCTCTGCTGTATTAAATTTCCTAAGACAATTTATCTTCCTTTCATCAAGAGAAAAATTATCCCCTTCTATAAAATCATTTCACATCACCTCTTTCATCCTCCCTTAGTGGTGAAGTGATGCCCATGCTTAAAGGTAGAAATGGCAGTGTTGGCAATACTAGACCTGGGTAGTCAAATGGCATCCAAAACTATCTCAAGAAAATATGCCCATTTTGCACTGTTGTGACTAGTGCCTTGGTTAGCTCAGGCTGTCATTACAAAATACCATAGATTGGGTGGCTTAAATGAGAGATGTTTATTTTTCACAATCTAGAGCCTGGAAAGTCTAAAATCAGGGAGCCAGATGATTCGGTTTCTGGGAAGTCCTCTCTTTCTGGTGTGTAGACAGCCTCCTTCTCTTTATGTACTCGCATGGCCTTTCCTTGGTGCATGCACCTGGGTGGAGAGAAAACACTTTCTTCTTAATTTCTTCTTAAAAGGCACCAATCCTATCAGATTTAAACCCCATTCTTACGACCTCCTAAAACTTATATCTCCAAATGCAATTATATTGGCAGTTAGGGGCTCAGTATATGAAGTATAAGGGGACACAATCTAGTCCACAGCAACTGATATCCTGGAGATTTGCCAAACCCCAATCATCCAATATCTCCCTAAGAACTTATACAGAAAGCCCACACTTATTCAAAATAACTGCCCCAAATCCACCCTGGATTGAAGGAATGTTGCAGCCTTCTTTTTTAAAATAATGAAAATGTAGTTTTATGGCATTCGAGTACATTTCTAACCTAAACTAGCAAAAAAAAAAAAAACCCAACCAACCAAACAAACAAACAAACAAAAAAACACCTTGGCAAGAGTTAGCACTGGCTGTCCTGATAGGAATGCTGTAGGAACTGCCCTGGCAAGCAACTCTGTGCTACACACACATAAATGTTGGGATATGTCAAGTAGTTATAATTCTACAACAGACAACAAAACACAGTAGTCCAATGTTATATCTGATACAGCAAGTCTATTCATAGGCAGATGATACAGGCAGAAGATCTGGTCAGCAGAGGTCTGAAGAGGGTGAAGGACACAGAGCAATTTGTATGGCTATGCTGTGGAAAAATATTCCAAGCCGAAGGAACCCTGAGAATAAAGTCTCTGTTTGGCACATTTGAGATAGAGCCAGCAGCCTGTGTGGCTGGAATGAAGCACCCAAAGAAGATGGGGTCAGAAGAAAGATAGGGCCAGATCCTATAGGGTTCTCAAGACTTTTAAAGGATTTGGGCTTTTACTCTGAGTGCAGTGGGGAGCCACTGAGGGGGGACAGGATCCGACCTAGACTATCACTCTGTGTGGACAGAATAGTCTCCACCAGGCAGAGTGAAGCAGAGAGACCAGCTGAGGGACTCTGCAGGAATCCAGAGGCAAGTGGTGGTAGGTTAGCCATGAGCATAATAAAAGAAGGTTGAAAAGTGGCTGGATTCTGGATATATTCTGAAGGTGAGGTAAAGGATCTGTTGATGATTACCTGTGGGCTGTGAGAGAAAGACCTAATTCTATACTTGATTTTTCCACCAACTACCTCTCCCCCCAGGACATGACTAGTGTTCATAGACACTTCTTCCTCCCCAGACCACACTCTAGGCAACGGCAGCCTGTCCATGGACTTCTAGGATTCAGAGCCTGGCTGCCCCTCTTCCAGTCCTGAATGAGCAAAGAGCCAAAGACAGACTTGAGGGAACAAAAGCCTTGAAGAGGTACAAACGTTGACTTGAGGAACACCATCTGCTGAATGTCAGGACAGGCATTAGAAGTCATCCCCTTCCCTTCAATTGCTTTATACAGACCCACAGAGGTTCTGCAGGGAATCTGCTATCCAAAGTGCCCTACACAATCCGTTCCTCTCCCTGCCTCCTCTCCCTGCACGATAATCAAATATTTGCCAAGAGGAAAAAGAAAATTATGCAACAAAATACAATATACTCTTTGAAAGCTTTATCCCTCATTTTCCTCTGAAGGACACTATTGTACACATCTGTCTTACCAAGTCTATTCATAGGCAGTAATTATTAATTATTTGGATATATATATATATATATATATATATATATATATATATATATATATATATATACACACTCCATTTCTATCTAGTTTGTGCCTCACAGTTTCTTTTTCAGTAATAAACAAGCTGGTTAACTGAGGAAGGGAATCTCTTATTCCAAACCCTAACCAGACCTCAGTAGTTTAAACCATCTTGAAGAAGAAAAAAAAAATCACACCATCACGTATCTTTTTCATATGAAAACATCTCCTAAAATGGATTGATCAGCCAAACAGTTTAAAATTTCGGCGGGGGGGGGAGACAAAGAGCCATTCTAGATAAGGGGGAGGGGACAGGACTGACTATAGGCTATTGGCAGGCTGCCATTCTGTATACATTTTTACATTTTTGAACAGTGCTTACCCAATGTTCTCCTAAATCCCATTAAATGAAAACTTTCTCTAATTTTAAAATTAAATTTCCTGTATTTCCTGATGGGCTTCCAAGTTCTTCTTTTTCCCTCCTCCTCTCTGAATCCCATGGTATTTCTACAAGAAGAGAGGTATTAGTCTCTTGGACAGACTCCAGTTGGCATAATTGCCCTCAGCCTCACTTTACCCCCTTGGGATTTTCCATTGGGCATAGATTGTTTCCTTACTTCCTGTCCTGAAGTGTGCAAGTCCTGCCCTAAAGCTGTGGCAAATGGCTCTGACCAGTCCCCTCACCACAGGGGGGCACGCTTCATTTACTCTTCAAGAATCTAAACATTAGACTCCAAACTTCTTTACTTACTTACCCCAAACATAAGCAGATTTGGAGCACTCAACTTCAACATGTTCATGATTACTACGCTATGTCCTTGCACCACTATACAAATAAGCTGCATAACTTTTAAAAATATAATAAAAGCAGGAATTAAAGAAATATTTTAATATTATATATGTTAATAATGAAACAAAATAATTAAATTATTATTAATAATATTTTAGTACAAGCAGAAAGACTAAGTGTCTGGCATTACTTTTGGAAATCTTGGGGGTACCAGAATTCAAGGATGTGCTTTTCAGATCTCTGTATTTGGGTACTTAATTTTGTGGGCATTCAGAGCTGAAATGGATGCCTACCCCAGATATACACATCCCTGCAGGAAAAAACACATCATTGGCTTTACATATGAGGCCATGCTTATTTGTTAAGTATTAATTATACAAAAGTTTTGGTTGAAATTCAGCTGGTTAAGTGTCTACCTTCCCTTTTGCCACTCATTTTTTTGGTAAACTAATTGAAAAATGCTGTATTTTTGTTTCACAAGTGGGGTAAAAACCCACTGGACATTTGAACAGGTTAGAAAACTCTGCTTGAATTTTTTAATACACAGACAAAAGTTTTTGTAGACAAAACATGTAATCATTTTGGGAGACAAAAGCACATAAATCACAATCTAGTTTCAAAATTGCATCTTTAAAATTCTTTTTCCATAGAAAGGTTTTATTTTGGGAAAAAAAACGATTTCTTATTTATTTTCAACACATCACATTTATGTGAAGGGACAGATGAAATATATTTCCAAAAATATCTTTAGGTAGAATTCTAAGGAGGACTATTTAATCTCAACTTGAAATACTTGTGATTTTGTAAAAGAAATTAAAATTAGCGACTTTACATTTGAGAACTCGGAAAACTTGGAAGTCAGGATCATTGTTGAAATTCCGTGCAGTACAAAGGATAGTCACTCACCACCTCAATACAAAATGATAAATTTCTACTGTATGGTACTCAACAGAGTTTTCCAGAGAAAAAGAACCAACAAGATATATTTAAAGAGAGATTTATTTTAGGATTGGCTCATGCAATTGTGACGTCTGGCAAGTTCAAATTTCATAGACCAGGCCAGCAGTCTGGAAATTCAGATAAGGGTTGATGTGGCCTTGTTGAGTCCGAATTCTCTAGACCATCAGGCTGGAAACTCAGGCTATGCAGCAGTCTTGAGGAGCATTCCTTCTTCGGAAAACTTCAGTCTTTGTTCCTAAGGCCCTCTCCTGAACAGATAAAGCCCACCCAAGGTATGGAAGGTAATCTGCTTTATTCAAAGTCTCCTGATTTGAATATTAATCACAGCTACAAAATCACCCCCCAGCAACATCTAACCTGGTGTTTGACCAAACAACGGGGCACCGTTTCCTAGCCCAAGGTTGATATATAAAACTAATCATCACATGTGTAAATGTCCTTTTTAAAATAAATGTGTGTACATTCAGTTTTATAAAATTAAAACACCTTGATGCACTTAGCATTCAAGTATATTCTGTGACAATATGCTGGGAGCAGGCAAAGCCAGCATTGTCAGCTTTCTGCTTCGGGGAGTTCCCAGTCTCACTTGGGCACCAAGACTATGGTGTCAACCGGTGTACTAAATGTAAGGAATGCTTACCTTCCTTTTTAATTTTTAGATTTAAAAATGTAAACAAAAATTGAAACATTTTATGACTGTATGTCCCTCTGGAATCTATCCGTCTAAAGCATTAGGAAGCAATGAGGAAGGTCTCAGGGCAATGATTTCAAATGTTAAAACACTAAAACAACACTTAAAAAGGTGTTACTAATGCCTATTTCTAGGTGAGACTGCTGAAACTGTGACTCCTTGGAACTGGGGTCCAACCCAGGGATTGCTGTTCTTAACCATGACCCCAGGGACTCTGAGATAAGTGTTTGTTGTAGGCATCACCATCAGCCTGGGCTGTCACAGACCAAGCACGAGGCACGTGCTGGTTCAGTGTCCACTACGGACCAGGAACTATGCCCCCAAAATGATGCATTCCTTCCTCTCCAAAGGTGTGGGATGGGACTAGTCTCAAAGAATTAAGTTTTCTAGATTCTTGCCATTTTTAAATGTTTATTTATTTTTTGAGAGAGAGAGAGAGAGAGAGCGCGCAAGCATTCGACCTAGTGGGGGAGGAGAGAGTGGGGCGGGGCAGACAAAAGATTCACAGCAGGCTCTGTGCTGACAGCAGAGAGCCTGATGCAGGCCTCGGACTCACAAACTGTGAGATCATGACCCGATCCAGTTGGACGCTTAACCAACTGAACCACTCAGGTGCCCCTAGATTCTTGTCTTTTTTAAAAGTACGAGCCAGGGTGCCTGGGTGGCTCAGTCGGTTAAGCCTCAGGCTTCGGCTCAGGTCAGATCTCACGTTCGTGGGTTCGAGCCCTGCATCAGGCTCTGTGCTGACAACTAGCTCAGAGCCTGGAGCCTGCTTCCAGTTCTGTGTCTCCTTCTCTCTCTGCCCCTCCCCCTCTCATGCTCTGTCTCGCTCTGTATCAAAAATAAATAGAACATTAACAAAAATTTAAAAAAAAAAGTACGAGCCATTATTATGAAAACCAGTAAATAATCTTTTGTCTGTAAGTCTATAAGGAGACAACTGTTTAATGAAAATGTTTTGTGCCAGCACACCCTTAGATGGCCAGGTCTGAGAAATCGCCCTGACTGAGAACAGAAAAGGGACTTCCAGGTGCAGTTCTGCCACTGACTAACAATACGACCTGAAGCAAGTTATTAAACCTTTTTATATCTTGTCTTCTCTAAATATAAAGTGAGGGGGTTGGACTAGATGATTTGTATAGTCTCTTCCAGATCAAACATTGTAGGATTCTGCCTGCACCTGGGAAATCAGCATAGCTCTTTTTTCTTAACAAAAGCAAGATGCGTTTTCAAATAATCAAAAAGATAGATATCTTCAGTTGAAATTTATAGTCTTCTCTCATTCACTCAATTACATTTCATCTGGTTGATATAAAATGAACCAGGCTAGTGATGCAGGTCTGGCCTATTTCAATAGGACCCCTGTTCTCCAGAGATTGACCGTGTCTCAACCAAGTAGAAGAAGAACAAAGTGGAAAAGTAAAACAACCCAAGGCCAATCGGATTCGTGAGCTGGAGGCGCATGCAGTTTGTTCTTGGTCTGCCCCGTGCCAAAACAAATGAATTTTATCAAACTCATAGAGGAAAACTAATCACCCAAACTATTGTTTAACATCCTAGAAATAAAGCAAGCTACCTCATACATTATATTTATTTTTAATAAAAACAATACTCTTTCATTACTATTTCATTTGTACCATTACGCAAGTGCATTTGAACCTTTCTGCTACTATTTGCATGAGACTATAAGATGCTCAGTATAGACAGGGTTCATCAGCCAGTCTTTGTGTTCACAGCCACAGCCCAGAGTAGAATCGTAAAGTAAGTGATTTGTCTCCAATGCCTCTCTGCTTTGTACCACACTCCAACAAAAAAATATTATTTTTAAACTATACACAACATGTATGATTAGTCCTTTAGATGGTACAAGATACTTTCACATACTTCTTTTATTTGGTCCCCACAACCACCCTGTGAGGCAAACTGAGGAGATATCTCCATTTTACAGATGAGAAAACTAAGTTGCAAAGAAGTGAAGTAACTTATCTAAAGTTGCAGAGGAAAACACAGCAACCAGTGATTTGCATGCAGGTTTCCTAACTCCAAGAATGAATTAATAGGGTCCCACGATTATGGTGCCCTTGGCTGACAAGTGCACAGATCTATCTCCTCCAGCATTAGTCCTGGTATGAAATCGTGCCTCCACATCCAGACTTACCTCTTCTTTGTCCTTTTCTTTAGGGGTATTCTTTCTGGGGCCAGATAACTAATAAGTGAACCCTTACTAAAATGTGTGTGGATGCCACTGAGTTTATATTCTCTTTCTAGATAACATAGAAGTAACCTGATAAGAGATGTCTGAAGGCAATGACTTAACTCAAAGACTATGTTCTAAAGGTGGTAAACTATCAAGCCAGTCAGGAGCCTGAAATATTTTGCATATTTTGGATCAAGACAGCTCCTACTACTGTTTGAGTCATAGTCATGAAGGTACATGGCTTCCCCTAAAGTTCTCTCATGAAGGAAGACCTACCAAGAAAACTCCAGTACAGATAACATCCCACACTACTGGGATAAAATCCCAGTTGAATGTAAGTCAACAATTTTTGAGCACCAACTACTTATAGGCAATGGCTTACATGATATTGAAAGTCAAGTCACTAAAGAGTAAAATCCTTTACTCAGCTACCAGGGAGCCACAAAAAGAGATGACTAACTACTAACTCCCTTGAGGCCACTGCTGGAAAAGAAAGAAGTAGTGTTAGCATTAAGCAGAGAAAACTAGAGGAAAGAAGCCTCCTTTCAACAGAATTGACTTGATAAAGCTCTTGTTCTCAAAACACCAAGAGACTGAGAATTAATTGATGGTAGTAATAATGATCCCAATACAAAGAGTGAACTTGATCTAAATATCATAATATATGTAGGAGATGGTATGAGGAATTTGGACACTATAGAAATCTAGACTTGGAACAGGACAGACCCAACTCTGATGAGTGGATATTACCTGGCTTCTCTAGTTCAGAGTCTAAGACCTAAAAAAAAAACATGAATCAACACTTCATAAAAGAAAATATCAAAATAGCCAATACATGTAAGAAAAGGTGCTCAACTTTATCAGTCATCAGGGGGAAGAAAAACTAATTAAGACCATAGAGAGCTACCACAACACACTCCCCAAATGGCTAATCTGTAATAGACTTATCATACCAAGGATGAGCAAGAACATGGAGCAACTGGGAGTGGGAATTGGTACATCCACTTGGGAACAAGTGTTGTAGAACCTACTAGAGCTAAATATACACAATGACCCTTGACCCAGCAGCTCTCTCCTTGATCTAGCCTCTGCACAAATAAGTGTTTATGACCACTAAAGCATATCCATGTGTAAGGATGTTAATAGCTGCTTCATTTCTAAGAACCAAAGCTCAGAAACAATCCAAGTGTCATAAAAAGTGGAAAATATAAATAAATTGAGGTATATTTATACGTGGGATACCACTTAGGAGTAAAAAGTCGCAAACCCTATTGATGAATGGAGCAACACAGATAAATTTCACAGACATATGTTGAGTGAAAAATGTCAGACACAAATGAGTGTATACTATATAATTCTATCATATGCAGTTCTGAATACGCAAAACTAATATATAGTGATAAAAGTCTGGATAGTATATGCCCGAGGTGGGTAAGGAGGGTTACTAACTGACTGGGAGGGATCCAAGGAAGACTTGGATTTTTATCATGTTCTGAATACCTTTACTTGGATGGAGGGGGAGAGAAAGAAAGACAGAGAATAGAGATGCATATAAATGCAAAAATTAATCAAGCTATATGTTTAAGATCTGTATCTTTTTCAGTACATAAGATGGAAAAAAAACAGATGAGAGCACCCTTAACAAAGTGCTCCACTGGCTGGGTTTTCTTGGTCTGGGTGGGTCTCACACCCTGTCCTCATGGAGCTCAAAATCTAATGATGGTAGGGAGGGCATGAGTTCATGTTGAACTGCAAAGGACTGTGATATATACACAAAGGGCTACAGAAGAAGGTAATTAATACTCACTGTGGACACAGGAAAGATTTCAGAGAAGGTGGCAGTGCATGAGCCCTGAATGATGCTTAGAATTAATCAGAAGGGAAGGTGAGGATGGATGGAGAACATTCCAAATAATGAACACAACATAAGTAAAGATGTGGAAATGAAAATATATATGGGGCACCTGGGTGGCTTAGTCAGGTAAGCACCTGACTCTTGATTTGGCTAAGGTTGTGATCTCATGATTCAAAGTATCAAGCCTCACATCAGACTCCACACTAACATTACAGAGCCTGCTTAGGATTCTCTCTCCTCTCTCTCTCTGCCCCTCCCCTTGCTCATACTTTCTCTCAAGATAAATAAATAAATATTGTTTTTAAAAATACATAAATGACTTCCTCTAAGGGAAAGAAATGCAATTTGTTGTGATAGAAGTGTCTATTGTGGGGCCAATCAGAGAGATATAGGAAGGAGAAAATGTGGATTACAAATAGACATGATAGGTCTTGAACACTATGGTTGGATAGTTTGGATTTGGAGTATGTAGCAAAGAGTTTGTTTGTGGACAGAGTATGGAATAAAGACAGGAAATTCATGTAGACAAGTATGGGGAAAAAACCAGCTAGTTCAAACCAAAAATGTCTAGTCTCTGAACTCAGATAGAATCCAGAAGTCTGCCCTGAAGCAGATACAATCTTCTTACCCATCCCATCTTTCCATGGACAAATGCTAAATGCACCCATAGCCAATTTTCTGGGAGGACTGAGTCTGGCTCTAAAAGTGATATTTTCGACTACAACATATGCCCAATATTCTGGACCTAAAGAAATGACCCATCAAATACAAAATTACCCTCATGGAGTTCACATCAGAGCTGGTCAAAGCCCTGGTTCCCAGCCCTCTCATTAACTATGTCTGCAGAGAGAAAAATGAACAAAGATTCAGCCCAAATGCTGGAGTTGTTTACACTGAGAAAAAAGACTTTGTTGAGATTTTGCTACTTTAATGCATTTTGAGCAATTTCTCTTATTCAACGTATACCTGAGTACCCAGTTTTTGGCACATAGTAATTACCATGCTCTTTAATATATGTTTTATTAAAAAATTTTTCAGAGGTAGCAATTTTCTAACATTGGCCAATAAGTCTTCCTTTATAGAAAAAAACATGGATTTCCAGTTTTAACAAAGCTCTGAAAATTATTTACTGATATTTTGGTGACAAAGTTATAATAGTAATTTGTTATCATATAGTCCCTTTCATACCAACATAGTTAAAACCTGCAATATTACTGTAGCATAAATTATACTTATTTATGAAATATAGATGCTTTTACATGAAATATTTCATGGAAATTATTCACTGAAAAAAAAGATGACATGAAGCTAAGGTTCTGAGAGTTGAGGTCCTGATCCAAGACCACACAGCTATTTAAAAAAAAGACCTTGGATTTTGACTGCAGATTTCCCATTGTTGGTCTGACTCTCATTCCAAAGGCAGCTCCCACAGGCTATCAGTGGTGTGGCCAGTGGGCTTAGGACTAATATTAGTTAACAATGCCTGAGACCAAATTACAAGCCACAAAGGTCATCTTTCATCTCCTTCCTCCTCTAGGCTCCCTTTCTCCATGCTTCCGGGTACCAGAGCTGATTCTGTCTAGTACCATCCACAGCCAGAGGGAGATCTCATTAAACCCCAACCTCACTCAGTCCTCAGGGACAGCGGGTCTGGGGGAGTATCTTGGGTACTCAGCTGAGTGGAAGATAGAGCCAAGGACCCATAACAGGGCCACTGGTTGTTTGAAGTCTGTACCTTCTTCTTCTCCAATGCAATAATACTTTACTGGGCTTTGACCTCATCCTATGAATAACTCCATTATAGAACACATCACTCTATCACTGTTTTCTTGACCATCTTCTCCAAAAGACAATTCTCTTCCAAAAGCAGTTGAAAAGAAACAAACAAAATAAAACTCCGACTTACTGCATTTCTCCTTTTTAGCTGCTTCTTTCTTCTCAGTTATTCACCCTCCAGTTAAGAAATACAATGGCAGTCGTCCATGATACATGAGTTTACATTCCATGGGATCCTACTTTATATTCTCTTTAGAAGGCGTGTGGCACAAAGAACACACAACTTAATGACCCAGAACCACTAAATCAGCAAAGAGAAAGGGAGATGAGGTGAGACTTGGAGTTGAACAGGGAACGAGGTGGCAGAGACAGCCAGGGAAGGGACAGCAAATAGGAAAAAAATCACTTCTGCTGAGGCTGACTCTGTCTTCATCCTGATGCACAAATACACAGGACTTCCTATCCCACCAAGTAACCCACTCACACTAAGAATATTAGCGAATAATACAAATCCCACAGCTGCGTACACTCCACATGTCACTCTCCTAAGTTTCTGCATGATGCCACACACTATAGATGTCTTTTCTGGTCCCAGAACCTCTACCATGAGGCAGCTTTCCTCCCTTCCAGAGCAATCTGACTTTACCAATATGATATACATAGAAGACACGAACACTCAGCAAAGAGTTCTCTAGCACCAAGATTTACCCTCCCTAGAAGGTCATAGGCAATTATACATAGCAATTCCTCCCCCCCGCCCCATAAACAATAGCTTAAGCAATTAGGAAAGGGGGACAGAAAGGGGCATTTTTAAGCACTGTTTATTTATCGCCAATGTGCTGGAGTGTTTCCGTATGTCTTGCCTGGTAGCGACATTTAATATTCTTACATTTAGTGAAATGGACACAACAAAGGCAAGAGATTATTCATGTCCTCATGGCCCAAGCGGGAACACCATCTCTGCCCCCCTGTGAGATGTGGAATGTGCCTAAAATGAGAAAGTAAGTAGCACCAATTTAAAGGAGAGTGTTGACATGACAGAAAGATGAGGAATGCACCATGAAGTCCAGCCAGCTCAGGCCATCTTCTGAGGCTTCAAGATAATTTGGGACAGGCTTCAAATAAGATGTGAAATATTGAGCAGAAGGGACAAAAAATGGGTGGGGAGCTGGGCAGGAAGGAGACGCCATATCAGAATCTATCATTTTCCAATGCTAAACAAGGTTTTATTATTGGCTCCAAATGTCAACTAATTCCTTCCACTTAAAGAAATTCTATAACTTGCCTGTGACCGTCTTCCACGTCAACATTTGGCATAGCCCAGAACATGCTGTAGTGTTGGCAGGGTGGGCGGGAGCTGGGGCTCCAGGACCACAGACAGAATGACCTAATTTGCAGAAGGCTCTGGGTGGACAGGAATAAAGACGGGTTCTCTGAAAGCCGAGATGGCAAGTTCACCCTCGGAGAGCAAAGGTTATTTTATCAGGAAATAAATCAGAGGCCTGTACCATGACCACTTTTTTCCAGGCACATCTTGGTGATGAGGAGGGTGTGTGTTCAGACCACAGGAATCTCAAAACCACCCGGCCGCCCCACCAGCTCCCTGGGACATCAGGCTGGTGAAAGCTCCAGAAAATAGCATTCTTGAGTTTTGGCTTTGTGTCTTTCAGAGTGTGCGTGGTTTCTTTCATATGCGTTTGTGTTTGGGGTTGTTTGTTTGTTTGTTTGGACAGTCTCGTTGGGGGTTCGTGGTCGCTGTCCTCCTTTCTGTGTGAAGTGGCTGACAAGAAACCCAGTGTCTGCTTCGGCCCCTCTGGCCGGCTGCCAGGCTTGAGGTGCCGGCTGGCGTTCCGCTGGCCTGGCGCACAAAATACATTCCAGTGGGCACCAGGAAAGCAAGGGCGAGAGGACTTCAGGGCAGGGAGCAAGGCAGGAGTCTACCAACCTGCTAAGCAGTCCCCAGGGGAGAAGCAAGTGTCTGCCAGAGAGATGTCCATTGAGCGCAAAAATACCAAGGCTGAAGAAAACAGGCAGAGAGGCAGGGGACACTCGGGTTGGCAGTCGGTACACCCTTTTCAAGACCAGAAACACATGGTCCCAGGGCAGGGAGCGGGAAGCAGAGTTTGGGGTCCTAGTGGACATCTGTGAAAGGACAAAAGGGCGCACTAGCATTTCCAAGGCAGTTGGACATCATCCCTCATTGCGGCCTGGAGGTGCGTCCTCCCCCAAAACCTGAATTAAACTCGAACACCCCACCTTCAGAGAAGGTGGAGTTATTTTTAAACAGGCAGCCTTTTGCTTTGAAGCTATTTCCAAAGCCTAAGATATAATTTAGTTTTAAAGGGGGGGGGGGAAGCGACGAGAAAGAAAAAGAAGTAAAAACACAGTTATAAAAAAAACAAAAAACACAAAAATAAAATCCTAGAATAAAATTTTGCAACCGAAACATAGGCCTGTGGGGCCCTCATCAATCACGGCTCTGTGTTGCCGTTTTAGTGATTTGGTGATTCAGATTTCTGTGAATAGTGTAATTTTCAGATTAAGATTTTAAAAGGAGTACAGGCTCAAAGGGAAAGAAAAAAAAGGAAACAGCTCCTTACAACTTCTTCATGCAGCTGAGGGCGTGGACAGATGTGCCCAAAGGAATGTTTTTTCAAATTTTCCACTCTTCCGCTGCCCCTTGCTTTTCTGTGCTTTGTAAGTTCGCCTTGCTCAGAGGGCCTTGCCTGTCTGCGTATCATCAGAGACAAGTTCAGGTCAATGTTTCAATTATCAACTCTTTTTTTAGAGATTTAACTCAGGTATAAAATGTGTTTGGGGCTCAAACTTGGCAGATAACATCTCAAACCAGCAGTTAATTCTCTAACATGTTTTCAAGGGCAAACATTTTTAACTTATTTTCTGATCCCAAAGTGCAAATAAACAGAAGGCCATACACGGAAATTATCCATAGCAGACCCCAGAGCTGGCAGGCCCTGACTAACTGCATCTTGGGAAGGCAGTACATAGAACAACGGAATTTTTACTTTTTTTTTTAATGTTTATTTATTTTTGAGAGAGACAGAGAAAGCACCAGCAGGGGAGGGGCAAAGAGAGGGAGGGAGGGAGGGAGCACAGAGCACGACACAGGGCTTGAACCCACGAGCACGACACAGGGCTTGAACCCACAGAGCACGACACAGGGCTTGAACCCACGAGCTGTGAGATCATGACCTGAGCCTGAAACCAAGAGTCAAACACTCAAACAACTGAGCCACCCAGGCACTCACAATGCTACTTGCTAAAGGGGACATCCATTATAGGGAAACAATGAACAAGCAGAGAAGGGAGCTGGGGAGGAAGCAGAGGGCTGTTATGAAAATTTCTTACAGTTTCAAGAAGAAATCTGAAAGGAAGGAGAAACCCAATTTCTTCTTCATTCTTCCTTCCCTAAAACTTGTTTAAGGTATTACTGTATTCATGTCTAGAGCTGTCTGATTTTTTTAATGTTTATTTATGTTTCAGAGAGAGAGAGAGAGAGAGAGAGAGAAAGTGAATGGGAAAGGGACAGAAAGAGGGAGACACAGAATCCGAAGCAGGCTCCCAGATGTCAGCACAGAGCCTGATGTGGGGCTCCAACCCACGAATCACGAGATCATGACCTGAGAAGAAGTTGGACGCTTAACCGACTAAGCCACCCAGGCACCCCAAGAGCTGTTCAATTTTTAAGAAAACTGGATCATTCACAGCCACTACATTGAGCATTTTTTGCTGGTGCTATGGTGACTTAAAGATAAAAGGCATGGCCACTGGCTTCACAGCGTCAAGTTGAGGACAAGGAACAAAGAAAAAGAAAAATAAAAGGATCTGGTGGTATCAGCCACACACTAAATATATCGGGAATAAGTGTCCTAGCACAGGGAGGTGGAAAGAACAGAAACGGTCTCAAAGGCCAGGCTTGCTAAATGAGATTGCTAGCATGAGCTTTGGAAGCAAACACCTAGTCTTTAAACTTGACCCTATCTTGGATAATTTCCTGAACCGTTCTATGTTCCGGTTTCCTCATCTGTAAAATGAGGCTAAATATGATACTGGCCTCTGTGGGCTCAGAAGGAACTTGGAGCAGGGCCTGGCACTCAAGAAATGCTAAATGTGTAAACTGGTATATTATTATAAGACAGCAGCTGATATTGGAGAAACCTGAAAAGAAGGGAATAGAGGTGAAAGGCCCAGTGGCTGAACTTTATTTTTCCCTCCTGAGTCCTCAATTATCCCCAACCTGTTGTTCCAGATTCCTCAGAGAGCATGGGCAGAGTTCCCACCTCACGTGTGCAGGTCTTATCAGGGGCCTGAGGAGGAGAGGAGAGGATAGCTGGAGACAAGGTTTTCTTCCTCCATCTCTCCCTCCTCCGTCTCGCCCTCCTGGATTCAGACCTGCAAGAGGAGGGTAATGAGGCTTACCAAACACCCTAGCTTTGCTGCTCCCCAGTTTCCAGTTTTGGGTGCACGTAGCAAAACTCAAACTCACATCAGCTTTTGCAGGAGAAGGAGTTGTTGGAGGCTGCTCAGTAGCCCCCACACATGAAGCCTGGGAAAGGCCCAGACAGGAGCAGCTCTGGGCTCGTCAGATCCTCAACCCATCAGGCTTTTCTTCACTGCTTGTTTCTACTTCTCTCTGATTGTTGGCTTTGCTTCTCCCGTCTGGCTTGCTCAGGAAGTAGGAAGCAGGGCCACCGGCAGCTTCCGGCTCACGTCTTCCTGTTTTGTCATGAGAGAGAAAGGGGCCTTATTCTTTTAGTTTTGAGCTGAACAAAATCCCAGAGAATGACTCTGGTTGGGCCCTGGTCACATGGCCATCCCCTGCTAATCCCTGTGGCAGGAAGTGGGGTCGAGATACTGCAGCCAGGCCAGCTGTCTTCTCTAGAAGTTTCCATGGCTAGGTACCCGGAGTCCAAGAAGAATCTGCCAGCTCCCATCCCATTCAGACACACTGGGCTCAGGGAGGGTGGAAGGCACTCCCCGCTACAATGAAGCGCCCTCCCCTAGAGGGCACGCACATGGATACCTCAATGTTAAAGATTGGCATCTTGGAGACAGTACTTTTATAGATAACATTCGGCAAACCTGGGTAAAATGGTTGTTACCTTTCTTCACAGATTCTTCATCTCCCATCTTTCATGACCAATCAACCGTGTCTTTTTATTTCATAAAAGCAAAATGCACTGGAGTGGGGATACCACCTCCCACAATTCCGAAAGCCTCGGTTCACTTTACATTCTGGAAGTTAGGATATAAAGTCAGTGGTTTCACCTGGAGATCTCTCAGTGCCTGTTCCTGGTAGATACTCCATAAATGCTTGCTGCTTGAATGTATGAATGAATGATTACAATGTACTTTTCTTTCCCGGATGCAACAGTGCAATTACAGACAGATCAATTGTATGCTTATGTTAAAATACAAGCTCTTCTGCTTTAGCCTAAGGTAAGTCATTTCATCTGCATAAACACCAGTTTCCTCATTTTAAAGGTACAAATATAATACCTCTCCCAGAAGATTGTCCTAAGAGTTAAACAAGATAATATATATGACAGTGAATAGATATTTTTACAGTCTCTTTCCCTACTAACTTTGTTCTCTCTGTTTTTGTCTTCCCCAGCATCCCAACCCTTTGGGGGAAAAAGGTACAGTTTTAGTACTAAAAGAGGAATTTTAAATAACTTAGTTCAGTGCTTTCATGTACAAATCACTAATTCCTCGTGGGCTGTTCATGTATTTTCAAGGGCTTTTGAGTACTATGAGAAATTTTAAGTTTTATTTGCTTTCCTTTCAAGAATAATGGTAAAAATTAATATAAGCATATTCTGGGTAAATTAGATGATCACCTTAAAAGCAAATACTGCCACAAACCTCCTTCTGGTGCTTAGGATTTTACTGGTGACAAATAATTGTGTAAAGAGTCCAAACTTCAGTTTTTTTTCCAAATCTCATAGCAATTAGATAGATAAACAGATAGACATTTAGACAAACACAGAGACCATTTGTTGAATGTCCACCTTGTGCCAAGCTCCGTCACCTACACATTAACTCAGTCCTTTCCATAATGCTAAAAGTAGGTAGACTGCCCAGCTTCCGATGTCTGAGGAAACTGAGGCTCAAAGAGTTTAAGTGACATGCCCAGGGTTTCAGAGCAAGAGAGTGGGAAGTCAGGACAAACCTCACCACAGCTGCTGTCAAAAACCCTTTCTCTCCCACTGCACGGGGTCAGCTCTGCATCCCTGCAAGAGCCCCTGAGCTATTCCTCTTGTCAAAAGTCTTCCTCTCAGCCTTTCAAAAACACATCTAACACAAAGAAGAAACTTCCAGTAAAGAAAAAAAAGAACACCAGCTGGTGTGTGTGAGTATAGGTGTGTGTATATCTCCCTACTGGGCGGATGGATGGATGGGTGGGAAAGCCAACAACATCTTCTCTGCCAGACTCTATTTCCCACCATTTAGGTTACTTTCTACTTTTCTCTCTAGGACACTTAATTCAGTGACAAATGTCTTGAATTATCTATTTGACTTAAAACTACAAAAATGCAGAAACTTATAAAAACTGGTAACGTCTTAGCAGCCAAGTACTTTTTAAAAATGCTTCAGAAAATCAGCAATTATGACCTCCCTGAGTACAGAACAAAGCATCTTCAAAGAAACCAACATTTCCTAACATAGCCTACAGTTTAGCACCTAAGCACCAAATGTGCTCCTATGTATCTTCCCATTTGATCCTTCCGTTGAGGGCTGCAAAACAGAACCCGGTACCCCAGATTCTCTTATCCCCTTGGTTTCAAACAAGAAAACTCAGAATAAACAGCCTTCAGTAATTGGATATCTAATATTTGACAAAGTCAGGATTTAAACTGATTCTGCCTGGCTGAAGAGCTCAAGACCTTCCTTCCTTCCTTTCTTTCTTTTTTTTTTTGTTTTTTTTGTTTTGTTTCCCTTTAAATTCTGTTCTTTCTTTTCTTGTATGTGTAGTTAAAACAAACAAACAAAAAAAAAAAAAACCACCTCTTACCTTGAGATCTACTCTCTTAACCAATTTTTCAGTGCACCATCCACCATTGAACAACTCCCCATTGCTTTCTCCCTTCAGCTTCTGGGAACCACCAACCTACTCTCTATTTCCATGAGTTTGATTATTTCAGGTACTTCATATAAGTGGGACCATGCTGTATTCATCCTTCTGTGATTTGCTTATTTCACTTAGTATAATACTCTCCACGTTAATCCATGTTGCTGGTTATGACAGGCTTTCCTTCTTTTCTAAGGCTGAATAATACCCCCATCGTATGAATTTACCGTATTTTATCTATTCATCTGTTGATGGACATTGAGGTTGTTTCCACCTCTTTGCTATTGCGAATAATGCTGCAGTCAACATGGGAGGGCAGATATCACTTTGAGATCCTGATTCCAGTTCTTTCAGATATATACTTAGGATCGCCCCCATCACCTGGTAGTTATATATATTTTTTAATTTTTTGAGAAACCTCCATACTGTTTTCCATAGTGGCAACACCATTTTACATTCTCTCTGATTGTGTACCTTCCATTTTAATGCCAAAGTTGTCTTTTGTCTGAGTCACCACTTTTGTCTATGGAATTTATATGAAGTTCAGTCCTTTCACAAGGACCGCTAAAGAAGTTGACAATTCACATGTCAGCGCATGCCACAGGTGAAATTCATACTCTTGGGGAACTTTTATGTTGGAAAAAGATGGACAAATTGGTGTTTCTATTATTTTCCTATACCACAATATGGGGAAAAGATAGTGGATCGAATCAGCTTGTAGAAGTTAAATTCCTGACATAGAAAAAGCACAACTTGGAAAGTCCTGGTCCAACTTTCTTGTCTTCATGCCTCCCTTCTTCCCAACCTTCTTTGATGTTCTTCAACATGTACACTAGGGTCCAACAACCGTTTGTGTTTCCCCAAATATCCCATGCTGATCTATGATTCTATACCTTTCTTTACTCTGTTAACTGTGCCCAGAACAAGTTTTCCACACACTACACAACCTATATTCTCTTGTTCACCTGGAAAACTTCCAGAAAACACAAGGAGATGAGTCTGGAACTTTCCAGACCCTTTGATACTCCCATTGCAGTCATGCCTCCCTCTACACTACTTCTAAGCCTTGCATATCTTGTGTAGAGCTAATTATGATAGTCTATAATTATTTGTTACACATTTGTCCACTCTGCTGGACTGTGGATTATACTACTGCATAGCGTAAGTGCCTGACTTATGCTCTTTGATTGCTGAAGCATC
Organism: Suricata suricatta; assembly: GCF_006229205.1. NCBI lineage: Eukaryota > Metazoa > Chordata > Mammalia > Carnivora > Herpestidae > Suricata > Suricata suricatta. The sequence continues at coordinate 56,822,698 of NC_043714.1, forward strand.
CATTTCAAAGATATCCATTTCATAGAAGCTTATTGCCAGCCATACCACACAGCTACTAGCAAATCAACGAGGTAAAGGATCAGGCTACCCCAACCATGAATTCCCTTTAGAATGCCCTGGAGAAACCTAGGTAACTGACCACTTGACTGACCTGGCTTCTCCCTCCCCACTCCCTTAATTTCTACTTTTATGTTTCAAATTGTCCAATGAAGAATGAACCTGCTAAACCCTAGACACCCCCACTCAGACAGCTAATAAAGGCAGAGCCTCAGGTCTACATGCTCTCTCTCTCCACGACCTTGCTTGTGTGGCCCTTGGGCATGCCATGTACCCTCCAGAACCTGTGAATAATAAATCTTGTCCTTCAAAATTCCCTGAAGGCTATTGCTGAGGTGTGTCCTGAAGTCATATAACAAGAACCATAAGGGCTGCTCCAGCCACACATTGGCTGCAGATATTGGAGAAAGTGTCTGTGGGGGCTGTCACAAGTAATACAGGCCCAAATGAGTGCCCCCAGACATTCTCAGCCAATGGCATCACTATTGATAGGCTGAGACCAATACATCATCTTCACAGAGTACCAGATCACCAATGATGTTTACCACATGATGTTAGATTAAATCAAACTGAACTGACTGCAAACCAACTGAGAATGTGTAAACCTGAGATTTTCAAGACTTAAGATTCTTATAGCTTCTTTCCCATTTCTTTGGTTCTAGTGTTTGTCTATGTACACCTATGTATATTCTCGAGAGCTTCCCTCTGAGTAAGTTGTCCTTGATGATGGGCCTTCCTTTCCAGTTCTGTTCCTTCATTCAATAAGCTTTGATTCAGTGCTTACTGTGTGCCAGACACTGTGCTAGTGCTACAGGCATAAAAATGGATGAGCCAAAGAACTGACAATATAGCAAAGTTCCTAAGACATGTTCAGAAAAGAAAAAAATCTTGAAACACAGTAGAAAGGGATCATCATGACGTAACAAATACAATGAAGTTCCTTAAGAGGTCAGTGAAGAGAAAAAGCATTCAGAATGAAGCATCAGAGAACGCTCTCCAGAGGAAAGGAGGTTTGAACAAGACCATGGCAGGAAAGTTACAAAAGCATATATACCTTCTCCAGATTCCTTCTCTAAGGGGCACCTGAGTCTGGGTGGCTCAATCAGTTAAGAGTCAGCTGAAGCTGATTTCAGCGCAGGTCATGATCTCATAGCTCATGAGTTCGAGTCCCACGTCAGTTCTGTGCTTACCTCTTCAAGCCTGAAGCCTACTTCAAATTCTGTCTCCCACTTTCTCTGCCCCTCCCATGCTTGCACTCTGTCTCTTTCTCTCTCACTCAAAAGTAAATACACACTAAAAATATTTTAGTATCTTTATAAATAAACAAACAAATAAATAAATCCCCCTTAAAACAAAGATATTTGCCAGCCATTCTTTATAAGTAAAATTGCCCTTATTTCAAGGAGTTTTTCACCACAGTATTGCCGAGGTTTCTTTCCCCATGTCGTCATCATCTATCTTGAAGTCCTAGAAGACATTTTCTGCCAACTTTGACAGATCCATGTAAATAAGCTGTGAGGACTCTGAGAACAAAGAAATGCCATTATTGTGCTGCTATTATTGTTGTTGTTGTGATTAATGATCTTATAATAACACTGTCAGAGAACATAGAATGAACTAAACCTAGAAACAAATGTTTAGGAAAACAAAAAGGGTTTTTTCATCATATTCAAGAAAGGTGGAGAAGCAATGGAGGCTCAAGCCTGCTGAATGGGAAAACAGTGTCATTGGATAGTAAGACACATGAAACTCTGTGGTTATGGTGATGTTTATATCTTCTGTGTTTAAAAGGAAGGGGGGAGATTATTAATAAAGCAAGTTGCTATGCTGAGTGACTCAAGTCTCCATGATCCAAAGAATTTCATGAGGAAACCAAGAGAACCCTTGAGTGAATGCTACTGGGATTTCTGAGAAAACGAGAGTGGAGCCAAATCACCAGAAATTTGGCAAATGTTGTGTTTTTCATAAACTGAGCATCCAAAAGCTTAGCCAAAGCCATGTCCACCAAGCACAATTCAGATCTACTTTAGTGTGTCTAGGAAGATGCACCTATCAGGAAGGTATGTTGAATGAGAGCCTTTCTAGAAAAGAACTCATTGTAAGGGAAGAAGGAGTAGGGCTGACCAGCTTTGCCCTATTAAAATGCTCTAATTACTGGAGGGAATGAGTAAATGTCAGGCGTGAATGTGTCACGTAGACTTGTCAGAAAACTGGCGATCTCATAGATTTGTGGAGTATGAATAGGTACCACTGCCATTTTGCACTCTATACTCCCTTCGGAAGAAGGAGCAGGGTGCAAGGAAAGAGTAGGACTTAAAGACGGCTCTGTGTTTTGTTTTGTTGTTATATATCTCTTTTCTGAGCTTGAACTGCATGCCAGCCCAAAGACAAGGACTAGAACTCTGAACACTGGAGGGAATTAAGAAGGGCTAGTTGTTCTAGCTTCTAAATTTGTAAAGAGTGGCAAAAATAATCCAGTGAAATTAATCTGTTTGTTATAGATGTGTTTATTTTTCATCATTTCTGTTCTGATAGAAGAATGCTGTAACTCTACATTTGTTGTTTCTCTCAGAAGCCCAGTACTGAGCAGAGATCCTACTAATTGTTTTAGCATGCTGTGCGGAAGGGTATGAGCAACTGAGCTGTAGAAGGAATTGTTTTTGCTCCTTTTTGGAAACCAAGACCATTTGGAAGTCTGCTCTCACTCCTTCCCTTGTCCTAGAGAGAACAGAAATTCTGTCATGCTCTAAGTGGCGCTGATGTTTGTCAGATACACTTTAATGTTGTGTCGTGTTTCTTTAAATCCAATACCTTTAAGTGAATACATAGAGAAGGTGCTAGCATTAGAGCTGTGCCTATGGGGTTAGACTTAATGACCTTTGAGAGTCTTTCCAGTTCTGCAGTTGTTTATCTTGAGAGTTGTATAACCTCCAATGAGATGTAGAGTCATCACAGAAGGATTTAAAACCATTTACAAATTTGTGGTGATTATGGTAAACTGAAAAACGTAGACCTTATCAGCACGTAATGTGAAGCAAATGATTGAACTTTTTTTGAGGTTTTTTTAGAATAAATGAAAAGTCTTTAAATTATGCCTACCCTTTGACATAGGAACACCACTTCAAGGAATATATTCTATGGAAATATTTAAGAATGGTGGAATGTTTTCCAACACCATGAAGCAATTCTCTAATTTGCAGCAAATATTAATCAGGTAACCTACAAACTGAATTTCGACACTATCTACCTGGAGTTAGCATCAGACTTCACAGGTTAAAGGGCGTAGTCCCACAAGACTGTTACCACCTGTACTTCAGATGACAATCAAGAGTCCAGGTTTTTACCTCTGTTTCTGACTAATTGGCTATAAATCAGAGATCCCCACAATGCACTCTTCTGATCCAATTAATTTGCCAAAGCAGCTCACACAACTCAGGAAAAACAATTTATTTATATTACCAGTTTGTTATAAAATATATTATAAAGGATACAGATGAGAGCCAAATGAAAAGGTACATAGGGGCGAGGTCCCAAAGGGTCTGGAGTATAGGTCTCTTTTCCTATGGAACTAGGGTGTTCTACCCCATGGCACACAGATCCACTCACTAACCCAAATGCTCATCAAATACGATTCTTCTAGAGTTTTATAGAGTTTCATCTGTAGCCCCACCCCCATCCCCACCTTACCCTTTCCAGGGATTAACGGACAGGACTGAAAATTCCAATCTTCTGATCACTCTGTCTTCCACGTGACCAGCTCCATCACGAAGCTATGAAGGATCCCCAGCCTAGCATACGCTCAGGTGTGCCCAAAGGACTCCTATGAATGATGAAGGATACTCCAGTCACTCAGAAAACTGCCAGGTTTTTAAGAGTCCTACACCAGGAACCAGGGACAAAGACCAAATATATTCCTTATTATACCACAAATATATTCAAAGAATGTAGCAGTAAAATGTTTATATGCTGTTTTTTAAAATAAATTTTAAAAGCAAAAAATATTTAAATGCCTAACAGTGGGGGATGGTTCCAGTAAATCATGGCACATGTGTGCACTAGAATACCACAGCCACCAAAAACAAAGCACTATAGTATATTTATCAAAGTGAAAGAGCAGATTATAAAAACAGTATGACAGTATGCTATGTTTGCAAAAGACCACATACATATGGAAAAAAATTTTTTTTAATTTTTTAATATTTATTATTTTTGAGAGGGGGGCAAACAGAGGAGGGGCAGAGAGAGAGGGAGACACAGAATTGGAAGCAGGCTCCAGGCTCTGAGTTGTCAGCACAGAGCCCAACTCAGGACTTGAACCCACAGACTGTGAGATCATGACCTGAACTGAAGTTGGCCACCCAACCAACTGAGCCACCCAGGCGCCCCTGAAAAAATGTTTGAGGGAACTATACCAAAAAATAAATAGTTGTACACTATTATCTCTGATAATGGAGTAAAATATGACTTCTGTTTTCATCTTTTTGTATTCCTTTGCTGAATTTCTACAGCAAGAAAAAATTTGTATTGAAAAGAAAAGTTTAAAGGACCTAAGTATGTATTAATACATGTATTAATTTTTGTGTTCAGTATTATTTATCAGATGCCCCTTATTCACCAAGTCTTATTGATACCTACATTCCTAAAACTCTTCATTGATTATTTTCTTAGTAATATATAAGCAAAAGGAGCCTAGTACAGCAATTTAAAATCAACAAAAAGTTTTGAAAACTTATTTAAAGTCACATAGTGAATTCAAAACAGCCAGCCAGGACTTGTAACCTCAGATTCTTAAAGCTGAACTCAAAAAAATCGATGCTGTTTTTTAGTCCTGATTTCTGCTCATTGTTAATTGGGGGCTGAAAGTTACCTTGGCGTAGTAGTTTAACGAAAACAGTGGCCACAATGCTCTGTAGCTGCTCCCATCAAGGATAATAGTCTATATCCCCACTCTCCAGTCTGGACTGGTGTGTCTCCATAATGCCAGTTCTGTCCCTAGGCCTCCAAAGACCTTGCAATTTCCACTCTTTTAGAACCTTTGACCACCGCATGAGTCAGCCCGGGCTAGCCTGCTGGAGAATGTGTGAGCCTGTGAAGAAAGGCTCCAGTCATCCCATCGTCCAGGCGTGGCCATCATAAAACAGTCGGCCCCAGCTGCCCTACCAGCTGACCAGACACATGAGCAAGCCCAGCTCAGGTCAGCAAAGCCCAGTCCCAACCATCAAAACCACCCAAAGGAGTTCAGTCCCAAATGCCAACCCACCAAACTGTGAGTTAAATAAATGTTTGTTGTTTTAAGCCACAAAGCTTTGGGGTGGTTTGTCATGCAGCAAAAGCTAACTGATACATCTTGGCTCATTTACTCCTCATTTTTCAAATGAGGAAACCAAGGAGATGAACAAAGTACCCCTCTTAGAATCACACGGTAAATCACAAACAGGGAGAAGCACCCCATTCTCTTGGCTAGCATGCCTGTGTCCAAGCCACTGAGTGCTTCAGAGAGGAAAGGGTTAACAGAGTTCACATACACGACATAATTAAAATCTTGGCAAAACAAGTACAGTGAATGGGCTTCAGGTCACCATGTGCTCCATGTCTTGCTGCCAGCTCAATAGTTTGGCTGCAGAAAAAAGGCAAAATTACCATGTTGAGCTCTACCCTGGTCTCATCTCAGTCAATTCCAAACACTCATAGACCACCTGGGAACTACGCCCTCAGAGACCTCAGAAGTGTCCATTCTCTCCCTTCCCTTCCCTTCCCTTCCCTTCCCTTCCCTTCCCTTCCCTTCTCTTCCCTTCTCTTCTCTCCCTACCTCCCTCCTCCTGTTCCTTCCCTTTTTCTCCTTCAATCTCTCTCTCTCAGAGAGCTAAACAAGCATGTCTCTCCGATGCAACCCCACGTCTTCCCCTGACCTCATCCACCTCCTACATGCCCAGAAGAGAGTCACAATGACAGAAAAACTCATCAAAATCACAGCCTAAACCAAGCTTTAGCATTGCCCCACAACTAATCATAAGAGGCTCCACTTCAAAGGGTTTGGCCCCAGGCGTTAGCCAAATCATCCATGCAGGCACCTCGTATGTGAATTAGGTCTCGTTATTCACCAGTCACAGACCAGGAAAACAAAACCAGAGTAAGTGGTGGCTATACCCAAGGCCTCGGAGGCTGGAGGAGAAGCCTGGCGCTCCTGGCCCTGTGGCGGAGGCCGGGCACAAACCACTAACCCACAGCTCTCCCCCTGGTGTGGGCCCAGAGGCTGGTGCCAAGGGGCGGCTCAAACTTTTCCTTTTCCATTAGCCACAGGTGTGTTTTACCACAACTTAACTAGCAGCTACTATTTATTCTCTGGGATTTTCTAAAAATGTGCTTTTGCAGACCTTCAAGCCAAAGCCATTCCCAGCATCCCTCTTTATTAAATTGAGCCACAGAAAGGTATTGAAATCATGAGCATTTTGAAACATACTGAGTCCTTTATGGCTGAAATAATCTAATAGACAAGCTGTTGTTAATTTACAACCTTAATTTTCAGACACACTTCTTGAGTCAAAAGTACTTCCTGCCCTGTAATTCCTGTAGGGATACAGGTGGCCTAGCACTAAGTACACATCTACTGTACATTAAAATGTATTTCTTACTTAACTTAAACATTTCTGAAATCTCAAGTTTATGTCTAGACTATTTTAATCAGCTAAATGTCATAATAAGCCATATGTTGGTCTTGATCGGTTACATATACCAGCCCTACTCATAAAGTATCAAAAGGTGTTTTTAAAGAGAAGTCTGTGTTTGTTTTACCAAGAAAATGGTGCTTTCAGTCTATCATATCAGGCATGTTGGCAGTCAGAAAAGGACCTTACGTAACTGGTAGAAAAAAAGGGAGTTTTCTCCCACTTCCCGCCCCCCCCCCCATGTACTGTTCCATCAATAGCACTTTTAAGCTTCAGAGTTTTGAAGTAATAAGCTTGTATTAGTCTAAAATGTCACTTGACCACTATCCACAAAATGTCAACACTTAGAGAAAGCAGGTTGGTGTTGAGCAGGTACTTTTGTTGCTGCTGTTCTCATTTTTACAGGGGTTCTCCACTGTCAGTTCATTCCCATCTGAATTGGCCAGCACTTCTCCACCCTAAAACATCCATCAAGCCACTCAAATATAAGGATGGGGGAAAGTAATAGCATTGCTGACTAAATAGATATCCAAATAGTTGTTGAGCACCTGTCATGGCTCAGGTGTTGTGTTAGAACTTACAGCCACAGTAACGAACATGAGAATCCTGATGCCTACTTTCATGGAGCCTGCAGTTTTATTGGGGGAAAGATATTAAACAGATAACTCCACAAATAATCAAATATTTTCATAAGCACTCTGAAGAAGAAGTACTTGATACTACAGAAGTTCATTCCAAGGACAAAACTGGCATTCAAGGACAAGGAAAGTTCATCCAAGGAATAATGTTAGGCATTGACCTTAAGGATGGGTAGGAGTTGATCAGATAGAAGGTAGTTGTGGAGCTGGTAAAATGACAATTATATAGGAAGGGAGGGAGAGAGAAAGAGAAGGCAAGAAAGGGGAGGTAAGAGGAGGCAAAGAGATGAGGGAAGAAAGGATAGGGAGGAGAAGAGAAAGGAAAGGAAACAAAAGGGAAATAATTTGAAAACTATTACCTTCATGCTTTTATCACAAGTGAGGAAGCATCAGAAAGTCTCTAAAGTAACTTTGTTTTCAATTTCAAAGAAAAAGCACTCATTAATCAAATTGGAAAATAAAAGCTTTCTTATCAGTCTAAAGAGGATTCTTAACTCAACATTGGAGAGAGTTAAAGAAAAAAACACACAAAATGATACTTAAAGGAAAACAAGTAAATTAGGTTTTAATGTTGGCACTTGATAAAATTTTATGAACTGTGGATTATGAATAAGAGTTCTTGCATGTAGACTATTCTGGAGATGAAAATGGCCATAAAGCTTGTTCTTACCAAGCCTGGACAGAGTTTGTCTCCCATGATACCACATAACCACATAATTGCTCTTGGTTCACGTAATCAGATGAGTAGGAAATACTTTTTTTATGATAATACTTAAAAATGATGATGTTTTCTCTGGGCATTTTAGTGTATTTTCTGGAATTAGCAACAGGAATGAGCAACTGTTGAGGGAGAGAGAATGTGGAAGTTCCATTTGTGTCTCTACCTTGAGTTCAGAAACTGCATTATGTTCCATGTGTCTCTTCCCAGTAGTGAATCAGGATCTACACCCTGCTTGAGCCTCTCCAGGCTCTGGATTTGTCTGGGTGCTGTTCGCTCACTATCCCTGGTTCTTCTTCCAGAAAGATGGTATGACTACACTTTTCCTCCTTGAAATGAGGCTTGGCCATATATGTGACTTACTTTATCCAATGAAATACTAATAGAACTGATGTGAGTCACTTTCAGGTGGACACTCTTCACCCTTTTGGTTTCACCTACTACAGCAATCTTGTAAGTACTTATCAAGAAGGAGCTCTGTCATTCTGAAGTCCCTGCTAAATGATTATCGAGCATCCTGCTAGATACATGCAGCATGAAAAACAGAACATAATCCACTGAGCTACTGAGATTGAGGGGTGGTTTGTGGCTTACTATACCCTCACCCACCTCGGTCCACAAGGATTGATGTTAGGATCCCCTTCTTCATGTTTGCCTTGCTACCCTCCCTTGTGCTGCTCTCAATCAAAATTATCAGTCTACTTCCTATATGAATACATTTGGAAATCAAGGAAGTAGCAAATGTATGTTCATTGCAACTCAAAAACTGGGGCTTCCAAACTAGCTTCTCCTAGAAAATAGTCAACCTATGGCATATCGTCTGCTTTGGACCTTTGCCAGAGGGAAGAGTACAGACTGTGTTCCCTCCAGCGGAAGCTGTAGACAAAAGTTATTAAAATTAAACATTCTAAAAACAGTCTGTGTGGGCTCAATTTCTGGTTCTTCCGTTTATCTTCTTTAACCTTGGGTACATCATTTATCCTCTCTCTGCCTCAACTTCCTTCTTTGTAAAATGAGAGTCCTTCATAGTGCTTATGTCTTCCTTAACTTTATGGAAGAAATCTAAGGAGATGGTGCAGATAAACCAGGAACAATAACTAGTAAGTGCTGGATAGCTTTGGGTATTTTCACAGTCAGAGGTAGGGCAGGGCTCTGAACCCACACCTTACCACCATTTCATGCCATCCATTTTACACTCAACCATTACATACCTCTTAACTGATAAAAAGCAAGACTACATAGAACAATTGGACAATTTTAAACAAGTTTTTTCAATGCCAGGCAGTATTAAAAACTATATCTTAAAAAGGAAAGTAATAATAATAGTAATAATTTCACCGCTGTCATAACAAAATGATTCTCTTGTCCTTTCTCCCCTTTGCCACCACAGCATATCACACAGACCATTATGTGGCTACATATCGTTTTCCAAAGCCACAGTAAGGTGCTCATGCATTCTTGAACTAATTAGAGTACCCAAAATCCAGATTGCTTCCCCAATTTTTCCCAACTGCTTTCACCAGAATTTCTAGAATAATCTCACTCTGCTACAACTATGACTACATCCTCCATCTCTAACACACTCCTGCCTTCTAAGTAAGATGTTGGGTTTATACATAAGGCCAGCGGTACTGGGTGCCACCTGAAGACAGACTGCACTGGGAGAAGGGAAGGAAGCAGAACCAGAAGCTAAGTGTAAGCATGTAGCCAGGAAGTTAAGAAAGGCAGCCTCTGTCTGATCAGCAGAACTCTGAAAGAACTACGTGGGTGAGGAGAATGCACTGTGATCCCCTTTCCGATTATTTGAGACTGAAATTAAGATTTTTATTGTTTGTCAGCATTAGATATCAAATGTGTTGTCATCTCTGGATGCAACACCATGCTTAGACTGCTCACACAGAGAACACCTACTTTAGAGGAACTAGGCATTCTGTGAGGTTTCTGCAAATCTCTCTCTGTGTAGGTGCCCCATTGGTGTTTTCCTTTCATCCTGCCACTCCATAAATTTTTAAAGGACCTCTCCTTTCTAATATACCTTTGTACCTTAGTCTACTCAGGCTGCTATAACAAAGTACCATAGAGTGGGGAGGGGCTTAAACAACATTCATTTTCTCAGTTCTGGAGCCTAGAAATCGAAGATTAACGTGCCCACTAATTGGTTCCTAGTCAGAGATTTCTTCCTGGTTTGCAGACAGGCACCTTCTCACTGACAGTGTCCTCACATGGCAATGAAAGAGGTATCTCTTTCTCCTCTGTCCGCCTCTTATAAGGCCACTAATCCCACCATGAGGATAGTCCTACCCTCATACTCTCATCTAACCCTAATTATTTCTCAAAGGCCCCATCTCCAAATGCCATCATATTTGGGGTTAGAGCTTCAACATTTGATACAAAAATTGTCTATAACATTCTGTGAGGACAGATAGCCTAAATTGTGTGCTAACTCTAACTTTCAAGATCTGGGAAGTCCATTTTGTTCTACTCTATGTATTTTCATTTTACTTCTCCAGGAAGTACTTACTAATTATGCAAAAGATGCCATCTCCCCCCTATAATGATCTTGAGAAAGTTAAATAACCATTCAAGACTTGTTCTTCTATCTGTAAAATGGGGCTATTAACATTACTTACCTCATAGGTTTGTTATGGTAATGCCTGTAAAATTCTTAGCCCAGTAACTGGCCTGGAGTAATCACTCAACAACCATTGATTTAAAAAGAAATGTGGGTGGAAGAATCATTTCCACGTGGGACTTAGAGAGAGAGAATAATTCCCAGAGGATGGTAGGATTTTATCCAAATATGAAATCCTGGGAATGGGGGGAGGAATTAAGGAGGTTGTGAGAGGCAGAGGTAAGAGGCTGGGAAGCACATGAGTTTGGGGAAATGTAAGTAGATGTGCTTGGGTGGAACACAGGTATGGTTAGGGAGACATGGAAAAATATACTAGAAAAGTGGGTTGAGCTTGGACACTGGGTGTCATTAAAAGTCAGACCGAGAAGTTTGGGTTTTGTCCCACATTCTACCTTATTCAGTAAAATGGGGCACCTTGTCTTCAGTTCCTATGAAAAATGTTTTAAGTCAAAGTACATTTTCCTAATAAACCCAGATACAATCATGAAAAAAACATCTGTTTTTCCCTTCAGAGTGTTCAAGAGCAAATTCCAGTTTGATTTTATATTCAGAAGCTTGTTCAGCCCTAATGTAAAAAATACATAATGGGACTCAAGTGATACATAAAACTATTTCAAAGAAATTTTAATTAAAAACAATGTGCAATGAAGCCCCTTCTTAACCCTAAAGAGACCAAAGGTAAGTGCATTCTTAGGCTTTTTTCTACTTCCTTTTTCTAAGATAAAGGCTTTTCTAAGAGAGTAAATATAAATATCACACTAATTTATTCTAATTGGTAAGGTCGTTCAGAGTTAGTGAAACTTCTGAATTATTCAATATGCTTAAGGTTATCTTAATCCTTTCTAGAACAATACAAATCATAGGTTAACAAGGTGTTTGCCAGGTAGACATCTTAATGAACAGATAATCATGGGTAATTTTGCCTTAATGAGTTCTACATAAATGTATTCTGTTAAAATGGGAATGAATGGGAAAACGTCTTCCTTTTAAATACAATCATGCAACCAGTTAGTCAGTATGAGGCACAAAAATGAAAGAGAGAGACTCCCTGCCTTCTGGTAGCTCTCTGTCAAATGTAGACAAATGATGACAATAAGCTTCCGGATGCTTCAACAGAAGTAAAATCAGAGTTCTGTCAGAGCACCGAATGGATAGTTCCCTTGATTCTTCGTATTATGCTTTTTAAAAATATACCCATTTTTAAGAATGGCAGAATGAATATTGCCATTCTGTCTCACAAAGATTTAATTCCACTCTCCTCAACTCCAGATTAGTGGATTCCAAACACCTTACTCTCCAAACATATCAAACTCATCTCCTCAGATTTTATCAGCAGACACACTGTATTTACTCCCAACTTATTTCTTTGCCCTTTTCTTACTTGAAACCTCAACTTTGAAACTTTTGCAGGAAACTGAGTGTCTGTTTACATGTCAGGAGACTGATAGCTTGTTGATGATGAGGTTTGCAGCTTGAATCTTTAATTCTCTAGATCCTAGACAAGTTAATAGAAAGTGAGAAAGAAAGGAAATGAGTGAGTGAGTGATTGAGTTAGTACATTAGTGAATGAATGAACAAGTGAATAAGTAAACGAGTGTTTGAGTAAGTGAATGCTTTAGGGAAAAAGGGCTTTGTCCAGAGGACATTTAGTTGAGGAAATTTCATACATCAGAACAATCATAACCATAATAGATAACAATCATCAAGTGCTCACCGTGTGTTATGTTTTATTCTGAGCACTTTGTGTCTGCTCACTTAATCTTCATTATACAAAGGATGGTCTTTATTTTACAAATAAGAAAAATGAGCACAGAGAGGTTACATAACATCAGGAATTGGACCATATGTGAGAGTTCTTCACTTGGGTACATGGCCCGATAGGGATTTTAGGGTAACTGTACCTAATTTGTATGGTAATTTTTATATATTTTCCTGAGAGTGATCATACTTTATTTTGTGTATTTTTCTGAAGAGAAGAGTAATATTTCATTTATGTATTTTTTCAGGGGAGAAGGCTCATACTGTGATATTCCCTCTCCCAAAATGTTATGATACTTTACACATTTCAGTCTCAACTTAGATATTAATGTTTGAAGAATGAAGTAGTCACTACACTAAATTAACTATAAGCCTAGCAATAATATTTTGTTTTAGTATTTATTTACTTATTTTAGCAATAACATTTTAAAATAAGGATTTTAAACTCCAACTCAGTTTCCTCCAGGTTTTCTCTTAAAAACAAATGAACAAGCAAAAAGACCCTTAAAGAAATAAATTCCACCAACCTTCCCCAAATGACCCATCTGACATTTCCACAAGAGAGAAGAACCAATAACGAAGTCAGGAAAGCTCGATCGCGGCCATCTGTTGGCCATCCCCGCAGCATTTTCTCAGGTGTCCTTCATGTCTCGGACACCCGTGTGCCTGGGAACAGTCTCCCTCCTCGCTGCCTCGCTCCACTTCTGTTCTGATTGTTCCTCTCTCCTTTGCTGGCTTCCTTTTGAATGGCGGGAGCACCCACATTGCACCCTCTCACCCTCTGCCGGCTCTTTTCTCATATTCTCCCAGAGCTCTCGTCCAGGCTCAGCACTTCAACACGAGCCTCTAACTAAGAAGTTCCCCAGTCTTTGAAGGTCACTCGCAACCTTTAACTAAAAGTTGGTTGCACACGTTCAACTGCACCCCGGACATTTCCAGTGGATGTCTTAGCCCCACCTCAAACTTAACATATCTGAAACTGAACTCAGCATTTCCCCCATTAGACAAACTCTCTTTATTGGCTTCTGGTGTCCTCAATATTACCACTGTCATTGAAATCATTTGTGTTTAAAATCAAGAAGCTACTTGGTGGTTTTTCTCTCAGTTCCCTCTATCCAAGGTCTATTTTTTACATTTGCCTCATCTGCCCCTTCTTTTCAGTTCCTCCCCCATCCATCCCAGCCCAGAACCTCCTCATTGCTTCTTCTTCCCAAACACCTCTAGTCCCTTGGATTTGTAGGTTGGTTTTTCCGTGCTAGTATGCTATGCATCCTTTGGGACTCAAGTTCCATCTCTTCTATAAAGCTTTCTCTAAGAACTCTGCAATGCCACTTTCCTCCACCAAATGAACAAATTACTTCTTTGTCATTCATTCTAAAAACTCAACAGAGTTTAGAAAATAATGGGATAACCTCACATGACCCCTTATTTCACAGATGGGGAAACTGAACTCAAAAAAAGGTTCAGTGACTTGCCCAAGGTCCTACCACTGACCTACGACAGAGAAGTTCAGGAACCACGTATTCTACTCCCAGTCCCCCAAACCAGGCTCTCAGCTACTTGAAGAGTGAAGCATGCCTTTTTACTTTTTTGTAGCCTCTTAAATGTCCAGCACAGTATTCTATGAATAGTAAATGCTCAATTAATGAAAATAATATGGAAGGGGAGAGAGAGAGAAATTAAAAATAGGAGAGAGGATGAGAGAGAACAAAGGATGTCCGGCTAACCTGCAAGCTAAGAAATCCATGCAGATCCCCAGCTGCCTGAGCAGCCAGGACCCACTTCCCACAGCAGCGCTATCCTAGGAAAAGGAAAGCCAGCATCTGGATCACACCTGGAGACCACAGGAACACCATGTTCCAGCCTCTAAGTTGCTGCCTGCCTTGACCCAGCACTGAGAGACTTTCCCAAACCTCTAGCTTGCTATGTGGTTGGTGACTCAAAACTGTTCCTGTTGTCCGATGTATCATTTGTAAAGTGCTTTCTTGGAAGGGAAAATGTTTGGGACAGCTGGAAGGGGAGCTCCTTGTGCTAGAGCCACAAGGAGCCTTGTTGTGTGCCGTGTGAGAACACTGGCGTCTTATTCTCCTCCCTCTTCTCCTGAGCTGTGTTTATTTAAAGCTCCCACCACCACCATGGGGGTGCATGCCCAGGGCTTCAGGCAAGGCCCTCGGAACCACCAGGGAGCAGGCCCAGCACTTAGCTATAGGGACCGCAGTAGTCATGAGCCCGGGCCTCAGGGCCCAGGAATCAGTGAGTCTGGCCAGCACAGGGGGAGGCATTGGGAAAGAGTTGTTACTGTGTCCTTGGCAATCCTATAATTATTGTTTGCTGTTATGATTTCTGTCTCTCTTGCCATTTCTCTTGGTAAATCTGTTCCCTAGTGTCTTCTACCCAGAGACCTTTAGAAAAAAATAGATTAGATAGCCAGGCTGCTGGGTTGACTCCTCAAAGAACCTTAGGAGATTTGAGGGGTTTGTTTTCCAGCAGTAGCTGTGGAGAGAGCTGAAGAGAAGACAGATGCCTCTAGGGAAGGCTTGTGTTCATCAACAAGGCAAAGACAACAGGTGGACTGTCTCATCCTACCTTCTGCCTCTTTCTGCTCAACTAGTAGCACCCTTGGATTTACTATCAGACATCCTACAGACAAAGAGGTATCCAAACCCATCTAAATCCTCCCCCACTACCTTCTACACACTAATTTCTGCTCAAAAAATGAGGAGGAGGACAGAATGAGGCCCAGAGTTTTATTCCTCCCAGCAAAAGGGCCCAAGCATTCTACCTCAAACATCCTAGCACAAAGGGTAAACCAACAAAGATGTCCGTGACTTGCAAGAGGAAGCCAGACTCTTCTTTCCCTGGCAGAGTTCTATGCACGTACACAAATCACAGCAGAAATTTATCAAATCCTCACCTGGTTACCGTCTTGGGGCACCTTTGTTTGTCAGAGGCAAACATTAGTGTGGCCGTGTTTTACTTTAATCTTTCCTTTTTTTGTTCCCCCAGAGAATCTCCAAAGGCAAACAGGATTAAAGCTTTTTAAGAATTAGGAAAATTGCTTTAATAATGACCATAGTGTGCTTCAAGACTAAGAAGAGAGAAAGAAACATGGGTAGACCTACAAAGACAATATGATTCCACAGAAGTGAGCAGATACTCAATTACCTCCATGCTCTGTCTCAGCTCCTCCTCGCCAATTTAAAGCAAAATTCTATTTTTCAGTTCTTACCCTACCAGTGGCTAGTGAGACATTGGGTATTTATAAAAAGAGGAGGACTCTCATTAAAGATAATTACTAGGTATTTGCAAACTTAACACCATTTTTTTTCCTATTGAGACTAATAATATAATGAATATATCCTTTAAATAGTTTTTTTTTAAAGCTGAATTCTTTCTTTGACATAAAGTCCTAGGGTCAGTGAAAATTTCTGGGTCAAGGAATACAAATGCTTTTATGGTTCCTAATACATATATGTAGAGAGAGATCTTTTTACACTGCTTTCTGAAAGAGATGTACCAAAAACAGTACCACCAACACCATCTGAGCTTCTTCATTTTTCTAGTAGGTCACCAGCACTGGCCATTACCAGGAGGTGTTAAATGGTATCTTAGTTGCAAGGTATTATTTTATAGCCTTGTCTACTATCTAGTGGAAACAGATTCCCCACCCTACCTGCTGTCCTTGCTCAAAGCTGTCTCTGGTTGTTTGTACCATTATTTTTCCAAATTAGTTTTTGGGAAATGTTTGGTAAATTCCAGGGCAAGAATCCTAGAATTATTTTGTATTGGATTTGTGTATCTATACATTAAAATTAAGGTCCATGGACTAACTTTAAAAATAGACATATAGAAACATTTTGTGTTTCCATTCAAAAACAACATCCGTTTATTCTGCCGATTTTTCCCCTCCCCCCCTTATCACGTTGACATGATAAGCCACGTTGACAGTTATAAGGCTGTGACAGAGAAATTCAGTGCTCGCCAATACATGTGCTTCTCCCCTCCTTTCTGGACTCTTCCAGAAAGACTACACACCCAGTGTCCTTGCAACCACGAGCAGTGGAATATGGGAGAAAGTGTGCCTCCCAGGCTGACCTCTAGCCCACTTACTTCCTGCTCTTCCAGCCAGAGGACTGGGGGTGGACATCAGAAACCCTGGAAGTTGGCAGAACCACTCACTAGAAGCCCAGTTCCCTAATGACCGTGGGAAAGTCCAGCCTGCCAACATTCTGTTGGATCAAGATATGCAGGAAATAAAATTTTTATTGTGTCAACCCATTGAGATTTGGAGATTGTTTGGTACAGCAAGTAACTTACCTTGAGACAACTGAGAGACTTCCTACCTTCCAAGCTGAAGACTCAAGTTTAATTAGACTATTAGCCAGGGTTCTCCTGAGAAACAAAACCAATAGAACATATATAGAGAGAATGATATTTAAGGAATTGGCTCACACAGTTGTGGGGCCGACAAGTCCAAAATCTATAGGGCAGATCAGCAAGCTGGAAATTCAGGTGAAAGCTGACACTGCAGTCTTGAGACAGAACTTGCTCTTCTCAGCCTTTGCTCAAAGGCTTTCAGCTGATTAAATGATGCCCATCCAGTTAGAGGGTAATCTTTGTTTTACTCAAAGTCTATTGATTATAAATGTTAATCATATCTAAAAAGCACTTGCACAGCAATTTCTAGACTGGCTAAAGAACCAAGCAAATAACTTCTTGTTTGACTAAATAAGTAGATGTTATAGCCAAGCCAAGTTGGCCTATGAAATTAGCCATCATAGGAACCAAAGCAGTAATATTTCAAAAAGAAAAGAAAAGAAAAGAAAGAAGGAAGGAAGGAAGGAAGGAAGGGAGGGAGGGAGGGAGGGAGGGAGAAATTAGAGGCATCATGGTTTAATAAAAACAATGTGGAGTTGCACACAGGCAGACCTATTTGAGTCACAAGTTCTTATAACTGGCATGTCCTCCATGTTCTTATCTGTAAAATAGGGATAATATAATACATGGCAAGTTTGTGGGGAAAATGAAAGGACACCAGGTATGCAAAGCTCACAGCGCAATGTTGGTCATGTGAGAGCAATGGTTTTCTTCCCCTCCATTCAAAGAGGGGCACCCTGTCTTTCAGCAGCCACCTCAGAAGGACAGCTGTGTTCCTTAGTCCTCCATGGCCCATTCTTCAGAGGTGATTCACTGGAATTTCCAACCACTTAGTACACTCAGTCCATTTTGGCTACAAAAGCTACTTCATTATAACATGGAGAATCACAACAATTCGAGAGCAGGAAATCTATTTCCAGGTACACAAATTACCAGGGACAGTAAAATTAATGAGATCTTTAACTTGACCAGCTTACCAAAAATGTATATAATTCATTTCAAAACTCCACCCTGTTTTACCCACTTGCCACCTGAATTAGATTCCTAGGACTGCCATAAGAAAGAACCACAGACTGACTGGCTTAAATGACAGAAATTTATTTCTCACAATTCTGGAAGCTAGAAGTCTGAGTCAAGGTAGTTTCTTCTGAGGTCCCCAGTTTGTGGATGGTCGTCTCTCCCTGTGTCTTCACATAGCCCCTCTGTGTGTGTGGCTGTCCTCTGATCTCTTCTTATGAGAAAACCAATTGTGGTCTCCTCATTTTAATTTAATGACCATTTTTAAAGACCCTCTCTCAAAATATAGTCACATTCTGCATATCTAGGGGCTAAGATGTCAACATATGAATTTGGGGGTACATAATTCAGCCCATAAGGCCACCTAATTTACCCACTACCTCCCCCCTCCCAACCACCCTCAGTGATACATGTAAACTACTCAGACTGTTCTTACCCCCTCCACCCCACTCCCACATACACATACACTTTGTGACCAAGGTTCCACATCACAAAATCAGAGCACAGACTTTGGCCTTGGAACTGAGCCATCTAAGAATTGAATTAGTGTCCTTGTTAGCAGGATTTCCTAACTACCCACAAATGGAAAGGTACCATATTGCAAAATAATCACAGTGGGTCAGGGTATTTCTCCTAGCCCACTTATCTAGGGATGCCAACCATATTGCATTTTACTAGAAATAACCAATACCTAAATTAAATGGTTCAGAGTGCATGAACTATATCAATAATGAACATGCCTTTTAGATGAAAGAATCATAAGCATTTAATCATCCCAAAAAGAAAAGAAAAAACATCCCAAGACTCTGTGAACAAAGAGGCAGACACCACTCTGCATTTTGAACAGGTTTCTAAATCAAAAAGGGCAGTAAATCATGTAACTTATCATTTAAAAATAACTAGGTTTTAAGAAATGAAATTAGACAAGTGATTAATGCGTCAACTTCAGCCAGAGTTCCTTTGATAGTTGGAAGAAAATAAAAGCCAGCCAAGAAATAAACATTTCAAATTCAGGTGCTTTGCAATCTGTGCTCCAAATGTTTCCCCTAGGCTTGTGAAGAGGTGGCTTGCTCTGCATACACAGCAGCCAGATTGCTGGCTCAAGTCAGTTATCTTCAAAATAAGAGCATTGGCACAAAAAAGAAGCGATCGTTGTAATGGTCACAAGTCCACTTGGGAGACATGGTCTTGATAGGCAAAGGGCAGGGGTGGAGGCAAAGCCACTGGCTACAGGAGAGGGGGTTGTCAAGGTGCTCTTGAGAGATATTTGGGTTTCTTACCTATGAAGTCCCATTTGTACTGGGAATCTAAAGATGGGTAGAGTCTTCCATATTGAAATTGAAAAATGCCCATGATAGAGTTTAAAAAAATGTAAGTGACAGGATATTGTGCTCCAGGGGAGAAAAGAGTTCATTGCAGGTTAGAGCACACACTTAGGAACCCCACTATTAAGTTCAAATCCCAGCTCTGCCCCTCACTAGCCATGTGACCTTGGGTGCTTTCACTCTGTAGGCCTCAGTTTGTCCATCTACAAAGTGGAAATAATATAAACAGTACCTACCTCATTGGGCTGTTACAAGAAGTGAGTTAACAGGTAGAGTACAAATAATAGTGATTCTATAGAATTATATATAAGTGCTATAGAAGTATAAACTCTTATTATAGTATGATTTTTTTAATGTTGTAAAATAAGCTGAAAATAAAACATCTTTTTCATAGTAATGTATGTATTCCCAGGCCAGGGTGAGAGTGAGACAATGACATAGAACAGACATCTCAGGAACAAAATTTAAGGGGCACCAAAAAATTCAGTAACTAACATAGATAATATTTCAATGTAATGTTTGAAAAATCAAAGTAATGCAAAAAAACTCATGGTGAACAAAACACCAAAATTTTCAATAAAGAAAAAGCAATGTTGTTATGTGCTTGGGGGTTTTGTTTTGTTTTGGTTTTGGTTTTTGCCTCAGACTTTGGTATAGCTAGGCACGAGGTACATTCATTTATATTATGATCAAGCATTTGAAAGGTTATACCCCAAACTTTGATTTCTGGAGTAAGAAATTATTGGAATTTCATTTTTTGTTTTATGTTTCTGTATATTTTTCTTTTTTTAATTTTTAATTTTATTTTAGAGAAAAGGTGAGCACATGTGAATGGGGGTGGGGGGCAGAGAAAGGTAGGGAGAGGGAAAAAGAGACAGACAGATATAGAGAGAGAATCTTTTTTTTTTTCAATATTTTATTGTCAAGTTGTTTTCCATACAACACCCAGTGCTCTTCCCCTTAAGTGCCCTCCTCCATCACCACCACCTCTTTTCCCCCCTCCCCCTTCCCCTTCAACTCTCAGTTCATTTTCAGCATTCAATAGTCTCTCAAGTTTCGTATCCCTCTCTCTCCCCAACTCTCTGTCCCTCCTCCGCTCCCCCTGGTTCTCCATTAGATCTCTCCTGTTTTCCTGCTAGACCTATGAGTGCAAACATATGGTTTCTGTCTTTCTCTGCCTGGCTTACTTCGCTCAGCATGACACCCTCAAGGTCCATCCACTTTCCTACAAATGGCCATATGTCATTCCCTCTCATTGCCATGTAGTACTCCATCGTGAATATATACCACATCTTCCTGATCCACTCATCAGGTGATGGACATT
>NC_043714.1:56843308-56958030 GCF_006229205.1 Suricata suricatta
TGTTTTCCTGCTAGACCTATGAGTGCAAACATATGGTTTCTGTCTTTCTCTGCCTGGCTTACTTCGCTCAGCATGACACCCTCAAGGTCCATCCACTTTCCTACAAATGGCCATATGTCATTCCCTCTCATTGCCATGTAGTACTCCATCGTGAATATATACCACATCTTCCTGATCCACTCATCAGGTGATGGACATTTAGGCTCCTTCCATGTTTTGGCTATTGTTGACATTGCTGCTATGAACATTGGGGTACGTGTGCTCCTATTAGAGAGAGAATCTTAAACAGGCTCCACACTCAGCACAGAGCCCAGACAGGGCTCAGGCCCACAACCCCAGGATCATGACCTAAGCAGAAATCAAGAGACAGATGCTCAACCGACTAAGCTAGACTCGGTGCCTTAGATATTTTTGTGTATTTTTAATTTTTCTGCCATGAAAACATATATAATAAGTGAGGATTTCCAAAGTTTCATTTCTTAATGAACTATTTAAAGGAAAACACAGTACGAAGCTCAAGTACATCTAGGCAGTGGACTAATAAAAAGGAATGAGGCCACACAGCCCACAGAGAATCCCCTGGCAAACCGTCTCCCCGCACTGCAAAACTTGCTACTTTGTTCTTTAAATCTACAAAGAGCAAAAAGAAAGAAGAAATTGGAATATGAGAAATAAGAGTAAAATTCACTTAACCTTTCTGGGCCTCATCTTCCCCCTGTGTAAAAGGAAGGAATTAGTGGAAACCCCTCCAGCAGCACTGCTTTACCACCCAACCAGTGTCTCCCTTGGTGACAGTCCCTTGGAGTGAAGATTCTTCCATTGTCCTGTTTCCAAGGGAAACCTGACTTGGACCTGCTGTCCTGCTTTGTCTCACAAACAGTCCCCGTAGCCAGAGGGCCCTGCAGGGCCCTTTTTGTGAACTGTTGGCAGAGGCCAGGCTGGACACACACTTCCGGATGCAAAGACCCGATAATGGATCTTGGTTCCACCCACACCCCAGGTGCCAGACTTTGAAATTCTTCCTTAACCTTCTGATTCTATTTCCTCATCAGTAAATGGGAAGTAATAATACTCATTTCACAGGGTAGCTGTGAAGGTCAAATGAGAGAATATTCAGTACGAGGGGAGCCCTCGATAAAAGTAATTTCCTCTTTTCCTTTCCCCATGGCTTAAATCTGTTAAAATATTTCAGTTTGAAGGCTCTTTGCTATTAGAAGGAAGTAGTGGTGTGTCCATACCCAGAAGCAAGAGAGATTTTGAGATTTTGCTTTGGAGAAAGGTTGTGTAAAAGATTTCCCTCTTGATCACATTTCTTTTGAACAAATATTAAAATTCTTTGACATTTAATGAACACACTGATGATCTGAGAAGGTGACTCAGGAGCCTGCTGGTAACAGAAGGTGGCCAGTGATTAATAATTTGCTGTGCTTAATCCCAAAGCAGATCAATAGACCTGAGATAGTCAAAAGTTGATAGTAATATCTTTTTTTTCTTGCTGGACTATTTCCAGGGAAGAGAAGGCACAACACTTTCCTAACATAGGTTAACCTTCAAGAAAACTTTATAAATTGAAATAACACCAAAAAAATGGGATGGGACCATGAGTTATGAAACGGTACAGAAGTTCTTTTCAAAGACCATCAATATATCATAACACACTGAAAACAAAGTTAAACATAAACTAGTAATCTCTCCACATATATGCTGCCCATTTCCTCTCAATTTTCTTGTTGTTCCTTTTTAAAGTCATATTTTTAATTTTAATAATATCTAGGAAGTTCTTCAACAAAAATTAAAGGCAAAAATGTTGCATAATCAATCCCTCTATGTGGGTAGCCCTCGTTGAGTTTTGAACAATAAAATAAAGCAATGTTTCCACATGGTTAGAATATTAAACACAGAAAGTAGGAAAAGTAAAATAGGCATTTACCCTCAATCACACTCCAGGCTCATCTAGTTTTTTACCCTCAAAGTAAGTCTGCTTCAGAGTTTCTTGGAGAACTTTACAGAATAAATTGTCAATGCATCCACCAGCCTTTATGTACCTTTCCAAATTACACATAAGAGATTATACTATTCATAAGAATATCTATCTTTTCCATGTATGTTAAGGATGAATTGTGTCCCCTAAAATTGCTATGTTGAAGCCCCAACTCCCAGTATCTCAGAATGTGATTGTATTTGTGTGGGTCCTGGAGTGGCTCAGTCGGTTAAGCATCTGACTTTGGCTCAGGTCATGGTCTCATGGTTTGTGGGTTTGGGTTCCATATCAGGCTCTGTGCTGACAGCTCAGAGCCTGGAGTGTGTTTCAGATTGTATGTCTCCTTCTCTCTGCCCCTCCCCAACTTGTGCTCTGTCTCTGTCTCTCAAAAATGAATAAACATTAAAAAAAATTTTTTTAAGAGAAAAAAAGAATGTATTTGGAGATACGGTTTTTAAAGAGGAGTTAATTAAGGTAAAAAGAGGCCCTTAATGTGACCCCTAATCCAATGGGACTGGTGTCCTTGTAAGAAGAGAAAATTAAGATGTGCAAAAGGGTACCAAGGGCACACAGGCTCAGGGATACCATGTAAAGAGGCAGCCAAAGGGTGGCCATCTGCAAGTCAAGGAGCAAGGTCTCTAGGACTTCCAGGCTCCAGAACCGTGAGGACATTAATTTCTGTTGTTGACACCCCCCAGTCTGTGGCACCTTGTTAAAGCAGCCCCAACAAACTAGCACAACATACTGGTATGTGTTTGTGGTATGTCCGTATCAGTATCCCACATCCACATTCCATCCAAGCATCACAATTTCTGTAAGCCCTGCCCTGTTGGTTGACATTTACCTTGACTCCAGGTATTTGACCAACTCGCACCAAAGCTGCAGTGAACGTCTGTGCACTCTCTTGGCAGAATTTTGTGAGCATATTGATAAAGTGAATTTCCAGAAGTTGAATTGCTGGCTCAATGTATAAAAGCACACATAGTTAATTTCGATACTTAGTGTCAAATTGTCTCTCAAAAGCTTCCACTTCCACCAAGGTATGTACAGATGTCATTCTCCCCAAACTCTTGCTGACCTATATGTATCAATATATCAAGCTTTTAAATTTGCATCAATCCAATGGCTAAAAATTAGTGTGTCATTCTGGTTTGTATGTCTGAACAGCCTAAGCGTCTTAGAGAGTTGTTAAGAGTGCAGGCTCAAACTCCGGTTCTTGAGCACGAGTTCTGGTACTGCCATTTCCTAGCTGTGTGACCCTGGCAAAGCTGCCTAATCTCTCTGTGCTCAGGTTCCTCTTCTGTCAAACAAGATAACAATGGAACCTACATTGCCATAGAGGTCTTAAAAATATATCATGAGTAAAGGGATGCTTTACCCATCCCTTAGAACATCCATGCTTAGAACAACGTTTAGGATACAATATTAACGTTGTTGAAAACATAATAGAGCCTGTGTACTGATTTTTTGTATCACTGTTTCTGTGAATGCCCTGTGTTATGGACTGAATACTGAATGTTTGTGTCTCCCCAGAATTCATATGTTGAAGCATTAACCTCCAGTGTGGCTGAATTTGTGCTTAGGCCTCTAAAGAAATAATTAAGGTTAAATCAGGTCATAAGGGTGAAGCCCTGATCCAATAGGATTAGTTCCTTTATAAGAGAGACTAGACAGATGACTCTCTCTCTCCCTGCACTCATGCAAAGAAGAGGCTGAAAGAGCACACAGTGAGACATTACCCACCTGAAAGCCAAAGGAGGCTTCAGAATTAAACCACCTCTGCAGGCACCTTGACCTTGGACTTCCTAGCATCCTGAACTATGAGTAATAAATATCTATTGTTTAAGCCACCAGGTCTGTGGTGTTTTGTTATGGCAGTCCTAGCAAATGATTATATCCTATTTGCATCTTTTATTCTCTTTCTATCCAATTAGTTTTTTTATATCGATTTCTAGGAGTTCCACACACACGTGCCATGTTCACTGGATTTATAAGAATAGATGTGCTGACTACAGGACACTGGTGGTATATGGTATTGGCTTCTGTGTGGATCTCCCAACCAAGAACTGAACTAGATGTAGTAGAGAATGACCTGCTACAACCACTGTAGACAGAACGTGAATCAGGAAGAGCTTACAGTAAAATTTCTAGACTAACCAGTCTAGATTTAAGAATGCATGTTGTAAATTCTGATCCTCAACACCAGCACAAGTATGACATTCCACAATCTCCTCCAAAGACTAAGAACAAGCACCAGGGCACCTTCCCTTGACTTTGAATTTTCTTATACATCTCCTCTAGTAAAGAAAAATATAGAGGGTATCAGTTACTTCCTACCGTTGTTCATTTCCACATCAAAGTCTTGGTACTGAAATGTACTTTTTCAAATTTAAATCCAAAATTGTAATTTAATGCAGAGCAATTATAAGTAACAGATGCTGGAAGGTTTGCACTTTTTTTTGCTTCCACAGGAAATATACACATTGGATCCAAATTTTTGGATATGATATCCAAACTAAGTTAGGGGCTGGAAAATGAGAGATTGCTAAATTTAAACCCAAGTATATTAGCTTTAGAATTGGAAAGTATGGGGAAATTGGGAAACCAGACACATGAAAACCGCACTCTATTTGACAGTCAGCCCCACCAGAGTGGTACATGAGGACTCCAAAGGTAAGACAGTGGGGCATCAACTTCAGAATTCAAGTGCCGTGTATTTGAAACTCAGGCTTCACTCACCATATATGATCTTGACCAGGGTAATATACTCTCTAAGATTCAGTTTCCCCAGCTACAAAATAAGAATAATGTTACCTACCTTAGTGAGTTGTAACAATTCTAGAAGTCAGGGACTAGAAAGGGCTCTACCCCATGCCTGACATGTGCTAAGAGTTCTGCAAATGACTTAATACCTCTAAGGCTTTCTCTCAGTATCTGAACACGTTACTTCTACGTTTCTGTGATCCAGCCAACCAATGGACTGTGAAATACTTACTGAGTTCTAAGTGCCCCATACCAGAAATAAAAGAGAAAAATAAGACCCTCAAGAAACATCCAGCCTCCCTAAAAAAGTTGAATGTGTACATATGAAATAGTGGACAATACAAGGCAGGGAAAATCAAATAAGTCAGGCCATTCAGTGTCACTGGAGCTCGAGCCTGGAAGTATTTGGCTGGAGTAGGAAAGACAGTTGTTTCAAGTGGAGAAAGTAGAAGTCACTTAGGAGCTCAGCACTGCAAAGAGCTGACCATGGTCAGCCTCTCCTTGACCATCTTCAGAGACTACAAAGCAGGGCTACGTCCTCACAGAGGGCACCCCAGGCACAGAGTGTAGCAGTGTCGAATCAGCCCAGTTAAATCCCCTCAAGTTTTCTCTTGCATGCAACCTTGGTGGGGGCGGGGGGGGGGGGTGCTGCTTAGAATTTGCTTTTCTCTGAAGTCCTTCATGGATTGATTTTCCTGTGGCATTACTGTATGTGTCATTCACTGTTCCTATGCATGTCTTCCTGAATAGCGCTAAGTCTCACAGGAACAGGGAAGGTGCTTTCTTTTCTTTGACACCACCCCCCACCCACCCAAAGCCAGGAGTCCTGGGCTCTTGATAACTGTCACCCCCATGACCAATGACTAAAGTAAATACATGAATGAATAAAGTTTATATGTTCCCCTGTATCTTTCTCTCTTTTTAAGCTTATTTACTTTGAGAGAGAGAGAGAGCGAGCACTGGGGAGGGGAGGGGGGAGAGAGAGAGAGAGAGAGAGAGAGAGCACGGGGGGGGGGGGGGGAGAGAGAGAGAGAGAGAGAGAGAGGGAGAGAGGGAGGGAGAGAGGGAGGGAGAGAGGATCCCAAGCAAGCTCCACACTCCTAGCCCAATGTTGGGCTCTAACCCACAAAACATACAAGATCATGACCCAAACCAAAATCCAGAGTCAGATGCTTAATCAGCTGAGTCACCCAAGTGCCCCTTATTTTATGTATCTTATGTCAAAGAGCAGGACAGGTAGAAACAAGGTAAATTGAAAAGTGAGGAAATACAAACCAAAAGCCAGCTCATGAGAAATGTGGACACCACTGACCAGGAATCCATTACAATGAGATTTCTATCACATTCTATACTCTTCATTTTCTCCATGGCTCTAGTTCCTGCAATGAAACTGCAAGATGCAAAAGAGTATTCAGTTGGAAAAAAAACGGAATTTTGTTTTCAAAGGAAGTGGCAGGAGGCAGGGAGGCTGTTTGGGGTATCATGGCTCCCCAAAACTTAGGGGTTTAAAATAGCAGTGCCTTCTCCTTCATAATTATGTGGGCTGCCTGGCCACATCTGGGCACATCTAGTTTGGGGGTTTCCATGTGGATGCAGCCAGAGGACAGCACGGCCTGGGGTCATCTGACGGCTCACCAGGACTGCCTCTCTAAGATGGCTCTTCACACAGGTGCCTTCCTCCATGGCCTCCCCACATGGGTTTCTCACAACCTGGTGGTCACAGAGGAGTCTCCCAGTCTTCATGGAAGCTGGCCTCGAGGGGGCTGCAACTGGAGCCTACCAGGACATGGAAAGGGCTATGGAAATGCCAAGGTCATTTCCACCACATTCTACTGGTCAAAGCACTAATAAAATTCAAAGGAGTAGAGAATGGACTCCATCTTGTGATCAGGAGTGTCAAGGTCACGTTTTAGAGGAACATGCAGAATGAAGATGTTCCTGCAGTTAACTTGGAAAATACAACCAGCCACTGTTTATTGTTGTCCTCACTGATGCTGTCATTGTTCTTAATTCCTGCCTACACTTGTAGCAAAATGGATGGACCTAGAGGGAGTCATGCTAAGCGAAATAAGTCAGGCAGAGAAGGACAGCTACCATATGTTGTCACTCATAGGTCTAACAGGAGAAACCTAATGGGAGACCACGGGAATGGGACAGGAGGGGGGAAGACTTGGGGAGAGGGAGTGAGGCAAATCATGAGAGACTTTTGAATGCTGAGCACAAACCTAGGGCTGAAGAGGGAGGGGGGAAGGGGAAGGGGAGTGATGGTCATAGAGAGGGGCACTTGTAGGGAAGAGCACTGGGTGCTATATGGAAACCAACTTGGTAATAAACTATATATAAAAAAAAAAGAATTCCTGCCCAGCCAAACTAATGTGAGAAAACGCAGAAAACGCCTCAGGCCCTAAGTCCCACTGCCACTGTGTCTGATGGCTACGTGGCAGCAAGACACAGGTGTCCCTTGAGACAAAGCCTCTCCCACGGGCTCCTAATCAGGCCCTTTAGTAGCTGATGAAGCTCCTCTGTGTACATTAGACAAAGGTGCCCTTTCTTCCAGGTAGATGATGTAGGGAAGGAAAACTTCTCTCTTTTTCCCTTCGAGTTTCTTTGACTAGTCTAGTAATGAAATTGACATAAGACAGATTAATAGGAGAAAAACAAATTTAATACATGCAGGAGCCCCAAAGACAGTCAGGCAATTGAGATTTATATGCCATCCTGAGCCCAGGAGAAGGGGGTAGAGGTTTAAGGTGCCAAGGGGGAGGAAGATAATTCACAGGAAGATGAGAAGAGCAAATGTTTGGTAGACAAATGTTTGCGGTGCCATGCAGATAAGTCTTTATGATAAAAAGTTACTTTGGCATTAGCTCTTTCTTGTTGCATTTCCTGTATCTAAATTCCTTCAAGTCAATTAAGCACCTTGCATGCTGCTTTTTTTGTGTGTAGTTTTATGGTTTTATTAACACAAGTATGATGTGCACATTAAGCTGTCTATTGATTGTCTGCACTCCGCAGCCAGCCATGGGGATTCGTGACTCTGATGGCCAGCTGGGTTGCTCTTTCCACGATGGCTTTCTGGTTCTTGGAGGATGTGCTGTGAGCAATCTCTGCACAGTGAGATTTGCCGCACATCAGCAGCACTGCAAGCTCCTTGATGTTGTGGACTAGGAACTTTCTGGAAGTCACTGGACAGCAAGTTGCTCCTGTAACCAATGTTGGGCATCAAGATCTGGCCCTTGAATCTTCTTTGCACCCTATTGTCAGTGCCTCTGGATTTCCGCCAGTTGCACTTACTTTTGACATATCGGTCTGACTGGTGCCAGATGAACTTCTTGGTCCTCTTTTTAACAATCGTGGGCTTCACCAGAGGTCTGAGTATAGCCATGATGCCGTGTAACAGATGGCTGCCACCTCCGCAGGCAGTGCCAAGGAAACCCTGGCATGCCTTTTGCCTCATTCATTCCCACATGACCTATGAGGTGGGCACTAACAGTAACAATATCAAAAACAACAGCAGATCGTCACGCAGCACTTATTATGTGCCAGGCACTATAGGAGAAAGTAGGTAAACAGCTCTTCCTGAGTCTGTTGGGCCTTGAATGTCTTCAGCTCAAAAGAATCCACATGCCACAGGGACGTATTTTGGGGCTGTGTCTTCTGCTTCCCCTCGATGCACAGCCTGGGAGGGCAATACAAGCTGCCCCAGCTGGCAGCCCCCTTTGGAGACACCCACAGGTGCTACAGCTTCAAGGCCTTCTGGGAAAAAGCGGACAACTGAGTGAATGAGTAAGCAAGAAATATCCATGCTTTCTTTTCAATATGGCAGCCTGTGGAGTAGCTATGGAAGCGCAACATGGCAACTGGGTCAGCAGAAAGGATCCCCAAAGGCTCCCAGCTCCCACATGGGCAGCTGAGAGCCGTGCCTTGAGGTGACAGTGAGGAGGAGTGACAAAGCATGTGCAGCTGAACAGAACGCAGTTCATTACAGCTGGGACACTGGAGCTGGTGGCAACTAGCTAATCTAGGAAAATAAAAGTAGAAGGGACTATGTTATTTATAACCTTAGTGAGGCAACAGGGCCAAAAAAACACTGTCTAAAGTATTACCAAAGAACGTAATTTTTCAGATACATAGTTGCTTTTTCAGAAACATATAATTCACTAGGGTGATTTTAAAACACTGCCCTTTGCAGCCATAATTTACCATTTGTGGGTATTTGACTTATCTGTCCGCTTATTAAATCAGGTCCCCCTTACTTGCCACAAGTTACAGCTATCAGTTTATGATTAAACTTTGGCAGGGTATTAGCTCTGTCTTCGTGGTGGCTCTGAAAACTAACCAGCTGCAAGTAGAAATTTTTAGATTGCATGCCTTTAAAATTCCTTTTCATATAAACAGAAAAATTAATTATATACATATATATACATTTATATAATTTCTCTCCCTGCTCCAGTTATCAAAAACTTGAGAGACTGTTCATTCAAAATGCCACAGCAGCCTCTATTCAGGCTCTTCCACAGCCACTATGGTCTCCAGCCCCCCCACTAAGAATCACTTAAGCAGAAAAATGTGCTTTCCATAGAAGCCATGGAGTGTCAGTTTGCATCAGGTGAAGCAAAACCAGAATCCTCCAAGCCTCATGGAGTTGGAAATCTACCAAGTCACTTCGCTCTACCCACCCAGTACTTCTAGGTATGTAAAAATGTAAATATTTTATTTTATAGTTTATATGGGGTGTTTTATAGAGCGGAGAAATCAGAACACCCCTAACGTGACACCGTAAACCCACCACGCTCTAATATTGCGCGGCTGTATTCCTCTCATTTATTCCCCTTATCAGTGATTAAGGGCGGCTCCTACACGCTTGAAAGCTTTTGACATTCCTCACAGAAGATGCTGGGGGAAACTGGGTCGTTAGAGTGAGTGTGTGGAAGCGGAACACAAGTTTGAGAGCCCTCCCTCTCCTAAACTTGTAAACTTCACCTCAAGAAGTTCATACAGAGTTGAGGGCGGGGCCTCGCAGGCTCACAGCACCGTGTGGTTGTTACCCTAAGAAAAGCACGAGCTGAAATCCATCCCGTGCCAGGCAAGGTCTCTACGCGCTATCGCAAACAACCTAACATCATAATATCCACGGTAACAGCAAATAGCCATGCAGTGTTCCCGATGCACCAGGCACTGTTCTAAGTGCTCCTTGCATATCAATGTAACCCTTACAACAACCTGGTAAGGGAGGTAGGCTAATGGTTTTCACCATCTGACAAGGAAATTGAGGCACAGAGAGATAAAATAACCTGCCAAAATTCACGGAGACAGTAAATGGCGGAGTCTGATTCTGACATCAGTGCTCTTAACTATTACTCTACCCATTTCACAGACGAGGAAAGTAAGGCACAAGGAGACCATGTGACCTATGTTCACAGACCTGGCCAGTGATCAAATGGGATTCGGCACCAAGTATGCCTGGTTCTGGAGCCTGAGTCTTGTTGTGACTGACAAATTGACAGAGCGACGTAACTTCCTTTTAGCTGGGGAGTGATGCACTGGGCTTTGCCGGCTGCAGGGCAGCTGCTCTGTGCCTCAGCTCCACCTACCCTGGCAGTACCAAGCACCAGTCCATGAAAGAACAGCTTTGAGCAAGGGTGCAACGGAGAGATGCCCCCGTTTTATGATTTCGAGTCCCTCCCTACACTTAAGGAGGCATTCTCTCAAATTACAGCGTGGTCTCCGGCAGATGTAAAACATTATGCTCCATCAATAATCTGTATCTAAGATGCCTTTACCAGACTTGTTCTCAGAGAGGGAAGAGAAAATTAAGGCTTTTGAGGAGGGAGAAGAAAAGAAGGTAGCCTCAGACCTACCGGGTATCCCAGCCTGAAGCTAATCTACGTCCACCTCTGGGATTCACATGTCTATAAACATATTTAATGAGCTGGGGAGCGAGGGAGGGCTGGGCTGCCAGCAGGACATTTGCATAAGGGACTGAGAGGCCTCCTGGGAGAGCTCTCACCCTAACTGGAAAGAGGGTCAGCAGAGAAGCTTGGACCTGTGACAAAGCCTTACTCACAGGGAAACAGATGCAGCTCCCAGTGAAGTACTGGCAATTCTGTCATGTTTGTCTCCACTCTATCTCAGAGAGAGGTGCTTGTAGGGAGAAATCAGGAACAGTCTTATGTAAGTGGTGGCCAGACAATAGGAGCTGATTTGCTGCCCATGGAACATGGCAATTGGTCCCCCAAAGGCCTCAGCTTATTGGTCTTGTTATTGAGCAAGAGAGGCTACCCAAACTGGCAGTTACAGTGACCAGAGTGATGACATCTGATGTAGGAGCCCTGTCCTGGGGAAGCACCCAGAACAGTGAACTGGGGTGGAGAAGAGAGCCAGCAAAACGCATTGGTGGGGGTTCTCCACACTGCCCCGCCCATTAGAAGAGGTCTGTGTGCCACAGTCTGTTGGACACCCAAGGAAGACAAGAAAAACCACAGGAAATTCTCACCCTGTCATAGCCCAACTTTTAGTTGAGAACCAGGACTGATTCCCATCTTTCAATTATTCATTCAACAAGTGCTTACTAAGCACCTATTATATCTGACACAGATAATGAGGGCACAGCTATTTACGAGACAGCCTTGTGTACAGATACATCCCTCCATGCTCCCTCTCGCTCCCTGCCTTTCAGCCATATTAGCTTTCCTTCAGGTCTCTCCTTCATGTGGGTTCCATATTTACTACTCCTGCTGCTTAGAACACGTCATCCAATGATCACGTGGTTGGCTTCCCTTTGTCTTTAGTCTCTGGTTAGAAACCACCACCTCCTTGGAGAGGACTTCCTGGCTTCCCTGTTAAGTGGGTTCCTGTTATTCCCTTTCACATCACATATCACAGATGAGTAGGTACATAATAAGGTACTGCAAGAATGTAGTTGTGTATTTCCCTCTCTTTTCATCCCCTAGAGTGAAATGTCTACTTCATCCCCTGTGCCAGCTTAGTGCCTGGCAGACAGGAGAAACTCTATAAATATTTGTAGAACAAATGTTATTGAATGGACCCCATTTTATACAGTCACACGATGGTAAATGACTGAACTGAGGATTCAAAATGCAGACACATCAATGACATGTTATGGGCAGATGCATCCTTTCACATCACCTCAAGAACTTCCCAGTTTAGTTGGAAAAGAGACACATAAATAATAAGTAGAATCATCTGACTCATGCTACAATAAAGGTCCATCAACACAGAAGACAGTCTGATTAATTTGGCTAGAGAATAATGAAAAGCTTCCAAAGAGATGACATCTGAGCACAGCTTTGAAGGAGGGGTTGGGGCTGAAGAGACCCTTTACTGCAGAGACGCAAAATGGCATGGTAGAATCCTTCATCTTTTTTTTTCTTTTTTTTAAATGTTTTTTATTTATTTTTGACACAGAGAGAGACAAAGCATGAGAGGGGGAGGGGCAGAGAGAGAGGGGGAAACACAGAATCGGAAGCAGGCTCCAGGCTCTGAGCTTAATCAGCACAGAGCCCAATACGGGGCTTGAACCCACGAACATGAGATCATGACATGAGTCAAAATCAGCGGCTTAGCCAACTGAGCCATTGAGGAGCCCCTAGAGTCCTTCATCTTACCCCATCAGTAAGGGTGGCTTATTCTGGGCAGCCACACAAAGTTTCTTCATTCATTCATTCATTCAATAGAACTTGAATGGCACTGAGCAAACAGACATGGTCCCTGCGTTCTGAGTGAAATGGATAAATGAGGTGGTTGGCCTAAAGGGTTCATGGACAAAATGTTGAAAAGGTAATCATAGCCCAGATCATGGAGGACGCACTGAGGAAAATCAAGGCGCCCCTGTTTACAAATGGTCAATAGCCAACGTGTGAGTGATGCCATCCGAGATCACTAGCCATCAGTCTGCCTGCCTGCTGTCCACAGACACTTGAAAGAGCTCAGCAAAGATCATCTGCCCTTGTCTAAACCAGAGGAACCACCCAGATAACCTACAGAAACATGAACTAAGTAGAGGGTCTGTTGCTTTAAGCCACTAAGTTTTGAGGATGGTTTGTTGCTAAGCAAAAACTAAAGGATCAGTGTATGGTGTACAGTGCTAGACACTTTTGGGGAGGCACACAAAAGTAAGACCTTGACTTATATTTACATGTTTACAGCTGTTTCCTTATAGGAACATACATACATGTATGAGACAGGAGGGACACAAATGAGCTCTCCAGAGAGGCACCAATGTCTGCTTTGACCGCGTGGAGGACAATAAGATGAACTTTGCTTGGGGTAGGGGACTGCTCATGGAGAGCCTGGGATCAGAGTGTAGAGACACAGGTACGAGGTCATCAGGCAGGGGCAGGGGCAATGGGAGTCTCTAGATGGTGAGAAAATCCTGCTTAAAAACCGAGGAAATAGGAAAATAGTAAGTAATCTGCGATGCTCAGCTTAGACATTTCTCGATTCCTGCCTCCATCTCCCCTTAAGTCCATCTTCCCTCCCCCAGTAAACTGCTTCGGGAGGTATGAGCTTAGATCTCACTTCCTCCAGGAAGTCTCTGTTTTGGACTGAACTGTATCCCCCCAAAAAGGTATATGTTGAAGCCCTAAGCTGAAATGTGATGGCATTTTGAGATAGGGCTTTCAGGAGCTAGTAAGGTTTAGATGAGATCGTGAGGGTGGGGCCTTCATGTTGGGATTAGTGCCCTTATAAGAAGAGATACCAGAGAGCTTCTCTCTCTCTCGCTCACTCTCTCTGCCATGTGAGGACACAGGGAAAAGGCAGCCCACTACAAGCCAGGTAGAAGGCTCTCACAAAAACCTAATTGGCCAGCACCTTTATCTGGGAATTCATGCTTCCAGAACTGTGAGAAAATACATCCCTGTTGTATAATCCACCCAGCTCTAGTATTTTGTTAGGCAGACCAAGCTGACTAAGACACCTTCTTTGACATGCCTACCTCCACATCTGTACTCGGCTCTCTCCTCTGTATTTCCTCCCTGAAAGCACGTCCCACATTGCACTGTGACTCTCTTCCCTTGTCTGTATCTCCCATTAGACGATTTTCTCTAAGAGGGCAGGGACATCACCCACCTCTCATATCTGCTTTCTTATCTCTTGTGCCTAACACACTGGCACCGTGTAAGTGCTCAACAGATGTTTGCTGAATATGTGCTCCACATGTGTCCTTCTATATGGCATCCCAAAGAACACATGAAAATACAATATTAGCTAATTCGAGATTTGGCTGCAGAAATAACTCATATTCCTGCCCTTTTGCAAAGTTTGCTATTTCTCTGTTATTTCAATTAAAAGAATTGGTTTGGGGGCATCTAACTTTGTTGTTTATAAAGACAATGCATAGCTTGCAGCCCAAGCCAACTCACTGATGGAATATTTTGTCTGATAATCCAGAACAGTCTGATCTCTGAATGTTCCAGGTGGCTTTCTGCATTCTTTATAAATATTCCCTAGCTATTCATTTGTGTATACAAATTTCACAGAACACTCCCAGGGTTTCTGCTTCTGGAATGTTCACTAACTTTTACAACAAGCTTCCTCAGTCCCCTACTTTTTTTGTTTTTACTGACTAAGAAACTGAGACTTGGGGTGCCTGGGTGGCTCAGTCAGTTAAGCATCCAGCTTCAGCTCAGGTCATGATCTCATGGTTCGTGGGTTTGAGCCCCACATTGGGCTCTGTGCTGATAGCTAGCTCAGAGCATGGAGCCTGCTTCGGATTCTGTATCTCCCTCTCTCTCTAACCCTCCCCTGCTTGCACTATATCTGTCTCTCAAAAATAAATAAACATTAAACTTACAACTCTTGATTTTGGTTCAGGTCAGGATCTCACGGTCATGAGACTGAGCCCTGCATCTGACAGTGCAGAGCCTGCTTAGAATTCTCTCTCTCCATCTCTTTCTGCCCCTCTACCCCTCAAAATAAACTTTAGAAAGTGGGGGGGGAGCTCTGAGACTCAATAAGGCTAAATGACTTGCCCAAGATCACCAGATAGCAACAGAGAAAAGGCTAGAAGCCACGTCATCTACTTACATGTCTAGAATTTGTTGGGATTTTCTAAATGGGAAATACACAGAATTCAGAGAGCCCTTAATCTAAAACATAGGATTCATGTATCTTCCTGTTAAAATGGCTAAATATATAGAAATATAAATATTATAAAGGTCTATATAAGAAACAAAAGGACGGTAGAAGAGAAGTCCAGTATTTATTAACAGCAGCTCTCCATCTACATTGAGGTATGTTCTTAAAAGAGACAGAAACTGAAGGTCAAGGTCTATTCTCTGACATCTTACTGATGTCAGCACATGACAATTAGGGCTGTACCAAAAGGATGTCACCATGCTATTGTGATCTTTTCTCTCTACACTGGAATAATAAGATCAGTGACTGGATTGGCCAAAATCTCAGAACAAGCAGCCTGTCCCTAATATTCCTGGCAGCAACAGTGTCCCTGGCTTTCCTTTCTTCATAGAGCTGGGTTCATTGCCAAGCCTTCTCTCAGGTAGGGTGAGGAGACTTAGTTGGATGCCTCTCTCCCTCCTCCAGCTGCACCTCTCAGGTCTTTCTTCTCACAGTTAGTGCCAGGAGGCAGCTTTCTTGTGAGAACTCACAGTCGTAAGAGATTCTTTCAATTCAGTCAATAGTTATTAGTGCTTGAGTCATATGAACTAGCTTATCCAATTTTGGTCAGATTTGAGAAGCAAAGCATACAGATGACCAACAATACGATGGAATAAATTGAGACAAAGTGGTTGAAGAAATGATGCATGGCCGAGTACCAGCACATGGCCTGGCATGCATTCAACATGCCTGCATGTACTCTAAATGTCAGCATGCCCAACTCTGTCATAGACTCACTTCTCTGGTACACTGTCTCTTCATTGGTGATCTCATCCAAGTCTGGGCTATAAATGATCCCCAATAGCTCCATGCCTCCCAAATTTACAGCCTAGCCCTGACCTCCCCCTCTGAGCTAGAGAGTCATATATGGAACTACCTACCTGATGAGATCTTGGCTTGTATCTCTTGCAAGCAACCAAAGCCTCCAGATTTCCAAAAGGAAAGCTCATGATTTCCTGCTCTGCTTCCAAAGTCTGCTCCTCCTCCATCTCAGTAAAAGGAAGTATGATCCATCCAAAAACCCAAGAGACATCCCCAATCACTCCTTTTCTCTTCCCCTCCCTACACTTTCCATACACATGTCCAATTTGTCACCTAGACCCATAGGCACGTTCTCCAAAATGCCAAGAGTTGGATAATTTATATCCACCTCTCTGGTTACTCTTCTATCCTGACCACCATTATCTTCTCCCTGGACTACGATAAACTAGCAGAATGGGTCTCCCTGCTCCCATTTTTGCCTTCCCATGATCCACTCTCCACAAAGCAGCCAGAGTAATATTTTAAAACAAAACTCAGATCCTCTCACTCCCTCGTGTGAAAAATCCCAGTGGCTTCCCACTGCACTAAAATACAGTTCAAGCTCCTCATTCTGTCTCTGTGTCCATCTAAGCTCCTACACTGACCAGTTGTCTACTGCTCTGCACTAGCCACTTGCCTGCTTTCTCACTAGCCCTAGCCTCTGTCTAGCTTTCCCTTCTGTCTCTCCCTTTTGCAATGTAATGTAACCATCTTACCATCTTAAAAAAAAGGTTGAGGATTATATCTACTATATTTATATACTTACATCTGTGTATTAGAACTTTAAGAAATTTTTAATTTAATTTTTTTATGTTTTTTATTCATTTTTGAGAGACAGAGAGAGACAGTGCAAGCAGGGGAGGGTCAGAGAGAGAGGAAGATAAAGAATCTGAAGCAGGTTCCAGACTCTGAGCTAGCTGTCAGCACAGAGCCTGATGCAGGGCTCAAACCCACAAAATGTGAAATCAAGACCTGAGCCGAAGCCGGACACGTAACCAACTGAGCCACCCAAGTGCCCCAGAACTGTAAGAAAATTTTAGAACATTTTTATTAACTGACTTAAACTAACAGTAATGAGGCCATTACATGTTAATTAAATAACATGTATTTTATGAAAAATAACTGTTTTTCAAAACAAACAAAAAAAATCAGCAAAAAGAGTGACATTGGTTTACATGTTTATAAATCTCTTACATGTCTGACTGAAGAACAGACATCTACATTCTCATATCTGCTTCTGCATTTAATCTGTTGTAATATCACACTTAATACAGCACTTGGAAAACTCTGCTGTAAAACCGTGAGAGAATAAGACCTCCTGAACCCCTTGAATAGACCTCAGGAGCCCTGAGTGGTCTTGGGACCATACTTTGAGAGCTACTGTTCTAGCAACACAAACTGCCTACAGTTTATTGCACATACAATACTGTTGTTCACAAGGCTGAGAGTTTCCTTCCCACCCCATCCTACATGGTGGACTCTACCTTTTCTTATAAGACCCAAATACTGCTTCTTCCAGGCTGAGTTACATGTTCTTCCTCTGGTTTCTGATAGCTTTTTTTTTTCCTCACACTGGCTTCTATTCTCACTACAGGCGTACTGCCCTGTCACACTCGATTTAATTCTCTGTCTAGGAGTCCATCAACCCACCTGAGGATGAAAACCATGTTCTATTCATCTCTGTGGCCCCATATAAGTAGTATGCTATAAATGTTTACTGAATTTTAAAGTAAATGAATGCCTTCTTCTGGCAAGATGAGCACCAGCATGAGAGAACAGAAAACAAGGAGTTAGGTGCATGACACCTGCTATTACAGACTTTGCTTCTTCCCACTGGACCAGTCCCAAAAACCTGTACCACTCTGCCCAACCTTCTGGATATCTGATTCTGGAGAGTGCTGAGTAGTCACCAAGCAGAAGAAATGCTTATAGCCCCTGAGAAGCCTGAGTCTCCAGATCTTTCCAGATACACTCTTGTGTTCTCTAGATTACACATGAGGGTCAGAGTCCTCAGTATACAACACATGTTTATGTCCCCCATTTGCCTCACAGCTCTGGGTTAAAGAAGCCAGCAGAGAAACATAGAAATCCAACAATGAAGAGTTAGCCACATGTCTATAGTTGGAATATGCATGAGGTCCCACTTCATACAATGTTCTAGAAAATGTCAATGAGCTTCACCAGCAATCCTGTTGACTTGCTCCCAGACAAATGTGGAAAAGAAAGATATGGCAATCGCTTTGATCACATCATTTATATTTAGGGCCGTATTTATCAGGTTGAGTGACTAGACTTCTACCCCCCAAAGGGCAGCTCAACTGATTGAACTGCATGTCTCAGAATCCACTGTTAGGTCTATAAGAAAGGGAAGACGCAGCCACGTCAGTCCTCACACAAATAATGTACCTATCTGCTCTTGTCCATTGTCCATAAAAACACTTGGTGGGATGCACACAAACATAAAGTATATTGCAGGTATGAAAGTGTTGGCAGAGGGGCAATGCCGACTGTGGCAGCCGTGAGACTAAGACCTCTAACTATGGGAACCATAACTGACCAAGGGCTGTAGCTCTGAAATCCATTGTTGCATCTGGGCTAAGGCCCATGAGATGCTCCCTGTCAAGGACATCAAAGCCAACATATTTTTGGGGATTGACTGTCAAAGACTCACCAACAGCCTTGCTAGGCCCTTCTTAGGCTGCACAGCAGTCTGTAAGGTTTTAACTCAACCTTCCCTTCCTCTCTCCTTAATTTGGTGTCTGAATTGCTTCATGGTCTGCCACCTCTCCCAAGCATTTGCAGCACCCTCCCCATTTTCTCTAACAGGCATCTCTCCTAAGAAAATTCTTACACACTTAACCTTGATTTGGCATCAGCTTCTTGAGAAATCTGGACTAACATACCAGGCAATATCAGATACCATATTCAAGAAAGAGCACCAAACTGGAAAGTAGGAGATCCAGATCATTGTCCCAGATGTCTTTTCCTACATGTCATTTCCTCATCTGCCAAATGAATTGGCTGGATTAGACATCTCAATTCTTTCCTGACTTCAACATCTCCCATCCAGCTATTTACGACCACAGTGTTCCTGATGTCCTAGCATGGTGATATCTCAGATGAAGAGTCACATTTCCATACACTGCCTTGACCAGGAGAAAACAAATAGGTGGCCAAGCCCTCAGCAGGTAGTGTTGGGGGTGTCTTGGGGCTGGGCCCTCCTAGAGAGCCAACTGAGTGCAACATACATTTTGTCGTCCAAGTCGCTATGTGACTAGGAGCGCACCTTGAAACCAGGGCATCGGTACGCTACCCAGCTTGAGAAGATTCCACCCACCTCAGGAAGAGAGATGTGTCCACTTCTGAGTCCCTAGGACCCTGTGTCAGACCCTTTTCCAAACACCTAACACATGGACCTCACAAAGACCTTGGGGTAGCCCAGCCGTAAGTGAAAATC
Organism: Suricata suricatta; assembly: GCF_006229205.1. NCBI lineage: Eukaryota > Metazoa > Chordata > Mammalia > Carnivora > Herpestidae > Suricata > Suricata suricatta. The sequence goes on from NC_043714.1 coordinate 56,862,451, forward strand.
ATCAGTGTACCAATGAAAGGTTACATTATTTAGGACGAGTGTGACCACCTGGGAGAAGAAAGCCCAAATTAACAGTGGCTTCAACACTCTAGATTTTTTTTTCCACACACAAAAAAGTAGGACTAATGGGGAAGTCCAGGTCCTGGAGTTCAGGGTATCTGGACAGCGGGGGGAAATGTGTGGGTGCTATGTCCTGTGAGAAGTGGGAAAGAATTTGAGAGGAAAAAAGTTAACAGGAAGACGCAAGACACTGCACAGATCCCTTGCCGTCGTTCACTACCCTGCTCGAGGGTGTTCCAGAACTTAGAGCCTTATATCAACGTGGCTGTAACATCACACAAAGGCCTAGCTGAGCATCTCCTCCAGATTGATGTTAAGGGACGCAAAACTCTTACGTCTCTTGCTGGGCCAGTTTAGCTTATTCCCTTTAAGTGATGCTTGTTAATAAGTTGGCATTCATCTTGCTCTTGTGAGTTTATTTTATCACAGACTCTCCAGGAAAAAAAAAACATTGCAACTTACCACTGTAAAGTAAATATCACAAGATAAATGACAATGTTGGAATGGAAACCACTTAGGGCCTCAGAACGGTCAGTTGCAAACAGTTTCTTGACTATTAGCTGTTAAAGGTTATGCCTTATGTCATCCAAAAGGGTTTTCCCCTAGATTTATAACATGGTCTCAAGGAAGATTTATTGCCATCTTAATTTTTCCCCTATTTTAACTTTGTGAACCGTCAGCCTGGAATTCCTCCTAAGTTATTTAAGAATGAGAGTCAATGGTTTTTAAGAAATGCTTGTGGTGCATTTTCTATGATGTTAGTATCCTTATTATGAATCAGCTTATGATGCCCTGGAGTAGGAACCAAACCGTTCCCCATTTCCCTCTCCAGTTTCTAGAACATTTTTCATCCTGCTCTCTGTCCCAGGAAACTGACCTGTAAAGTCACAGAAAAAGCACTCTTACCTTTGGCTTCCAGGTGGGGAGAGACACAGGGAGAACTGGCCAGATGTTGAAGACAGGGAGGACTTGGCCCCGAGGCATTTATTCCCCCCAAATCCCTCCTCTGGGTCCCACAGCTGGCTGTGCTCTAGATGCAAAGGTGCAGCTCCTGCTGGCGAGCCGTCCCTCACCACGCTCCCTCCAGGATCCAGGAACCACTCCCTCCCTCTTACAGCATTTGTTCACAGATTTCCATTTTCTCTGTCAAGGAAGACTACAACCCCCAACCACTGATTTTGGACTCGGCCACTTGGCTTCCTTTGGTCAATGGAACGTAAGCAGCTGTGGCCCTCTCTTTCGAACAGAAGCATTTTGTGTGCTCTTGCGTGGTTTGGTCTGCCCCTCTTGCTCTGCACGCCGTCGTGAGCAGAGTATGTCTCAATAAGAGACTGACGTAGGCCTGGGTTCTCGAATGAGAGGGTATGTGTGGCTCTGCCAACTCAGCCAATCCAGGCTAAGCCTGCGTGAGCCCAACTGAGCCCAGCAGAGTCAAGCTGAAGCACAGCCAGCTTCCAGCCCTCAGGTGATCAGCACAAGAAAGACACATTTGTTGTCATAAGCCACTGAGATATTGAGGCTGTCTGTTACCACCACAAAAATCAACTGATACGCTCTCTTTGGCCTTTCAGGTCTCAAGGCATTACTGGCATCTGCCACTCCTAGGTTCAGAGTTTTGCTACAGCCCTTGTGGTATGCCTGGCCCTTCCTAAGACTTTATAAATAGCTCCTTTCTTAGAGACTCATCAACTTACCCAATATGATCATGTCGTCTGTTTCTTGCTGAGACCCTAACTGATAACATGCCCCATTTAGAGAAGAAACCACAGAGAGGCTTGATATCGGATAATATCTACCACACTCAAGAGTAAATAATAATAAGGAGAAAAAGAAGGATGAGAGGGAGGAAGAATGAGGAGAAACAAAGAAAATGGGAGAAGGAGGAGGGAACGGAGAAGAAGACGAAAAAGAGAAATAATGGAGGAGAAGGGGGAAGGAGCCGTGATGGCGGGTTTCCTCTGCACCAGGCCCTGTGCTGAGAGCTTAAGGATGACCTCGGGTGGATCCAGAACCACGATTCTGTGAGAGAGGCTCCAGTAAACCGCCAGGCCGACCTCCGGGATGCTGGGGCTCTCCACCACAGTGCAAATATGGGGATCCCAGGGCTCTCCTCTGAGTCAGAAATTGATATACATGTTCCCATCATCTCTTGTGACTTGATTTCTGCTTCATATTGTCCTCACCAATGTGACTTGAAAAGAGGCCTCCTCCTTGGACCCTCCATCACATGCTGTCCACTCACCAGTCACGCACAGGAGTCTGTCTCAGAGATGCAAGCAGGTGTGCCAGTATTAAACTCCAACGAGCCTTCTGGAGGAAGCCACGCGCCGTCAGCTCTGCAGCCTCAGGAAGGGGCGCTCACAGCGACCACCACGTCATCTGTGGTGCTGCGGTCTCCACTGTTGGGTAGCGCGGATCCTCAGTTCCTTTCAGTTTCACGCCCTTGCCCGTAAAGACTTCCGGTCACTATACATCTGCCAAACTCCTTCACCTTCAAAGTACAACCTCAGTCTCCCTTGGGAAGTCTTTGCTGGGCTGAATGGCTGGTTGAGTGTAAACACCATCCCACTCAGGCTCCTGCACGGAGTCCCAGCCCTGAGACTGACTGGCTGTGTGGCCATAGGCACTTCACTCCTCTTTGGCTCAGTTTTCTCATCTGCCTGATTCAGTTCAAACACTGAGGACTAAGCCAAAGAACGTTAAAGCCCTCTGGCCCCAATAAAGTAACAATGACTACCCCACAGGGTTGTTTTAAGAAATAAATGTGCTGGGGTGCCTGGGTGGCTCAGTCGGTTAAGCATCTGGCTTCGGCTCAGGTCGTGATCTTATGGTTTGTGGTTTGACCCCTGCATCAGGCTCTGTGCTGACAGCTCAGAGCCTGGAGGCTGCTTCAGATTCTGTGTCTCCCTCTCTCTCTGCTCCTCCCCCATTCACACTCTGTGTGTCTTTTTCTCAAAAATAAACAAACATTAAAAAGATATTTTTAAAGATTTAAAAAAAAATAAATGTGCTACCCTCTGTGAGAGCTCAGAACAGTGCCTAGTGCATGGTATCATTGAAATGCGTGCTATTATTTGCATATACCTTAGCTCCTAACAAAATGTGCTAATTAGGTCTGTCTCTCCAGATAGACTTGAATGAAGTCCTAGAAGGCAGGATTCTGTGTGTCTTACTCATCTTCCTCTCCCTAGCTCCTTACCTGATATGTAGCAGGTTTCGGGGAAATATTTCATGTCTGCCGCTTATTTGGAGCTTCACTCCACCTCTCCCGTTGCCCCACACGAGGGCTGGCTCCACCGGCCTCCTGGGGACACAGAACGTGTCAGGCCCCTTTGAGGAATGACAGACAGTGCTGATCTGACGCCAGCTAACCCACCCAGGCACAGGCTTCCCTTCTGGAGACACATCACCACCCGGCTGCTTTAGCGGGCGTGGGTAGACCACGTTTGCTGTGGTCCTGCAGAGGCCAGGAATGAAACACACCGGAGCGCACCAGGACAGGTGGGGACCGTGGCAAGCAAGCAGATGTGTGCCTGAGCGAAGAAGGCAGCCCAGCTCACCTCCAGCGCATCACTGCTGGTGACGTCTCCTCGTCTGATGGTGCCATATCCTCAGGGTTCAAGAGATGCCACCTGCTTAGGGGCCATCTCCTGATGTATAAATATTTGTGACAAGGTCCAAAGGCTTAAAAGTATTTTGGAGATCAAATAACATACATCTAGGGGGGAAAAAGATGACTATGTGAGATGACAGATGTGTTCATTAACTAGATGGAGGGAATCTTTTTTATCACATACATGTATATCAAATTACCACACATGACAATGTATAGTTTGTCAATTATACTTCAGTAAAGCTGGAAAAAAATAACACACATCTGCACCAGTTAACAATTTATGATTTAATGGCAGTAGCTACCAACCAGCCCCAGCTAGAGTGTGAGTACACAGCACCTACTCTGTAGCACAGGGCCCAACCTCGGGTCCAGAGGTAACATGTTGTTTGATAAGCCAGTTCTGAAAATAGCTTGGTTTTGCCCTCAAGGTGCTTACTCTGTCTTGTGGCCTACAGCCCCTCCCAGAGAGCCCCCGTGATTTTATTTACCTTTGTTCATAGTCCCATTTTTCTCTCACTCTTTATTTTGCTATGTATTTACTGAGCAACTACTATGCGCTGGATTTTAGAAACTAGGGATGGAGCAGTGTACATGACACATGATCTCTTCCTTCAGACAGCTTGCACTTCCAAATATTAGTGCCTAATTCCTGATTTTTAAATGTTGAGAACGTAATAAAAAAGATTAAAAGCACTCTATGAGCCCAATATATTTGCTCAAATCTACAATCTCAAAAACATTTCCTGAAATCCTAATACGTGGAAAATGTGGGAAGACAGATTTTTCCATGGAAGATATAATTATAAACATCATGAAGCTTCTCAGGATAGGTGACTATAAAAAGACCATGAAAAGGGTTACAGAAACGAAATAGGTTTTACTTTGTTTAATCCAACATTTCCCCTTTACTTATGCAACTCTTCTCCCCTTAAATGCCAGCTAACTTCTGATGCATAACAAATCATCCCTCAAGTAGCATTTTTATTTTTGTAATTTTTAGTTTACTTTTTTAAGAACTTTTTTTCATTGTATTTATTTTAGAGAGAGAGAGAGTGAGCAGGGGAGAGGGGCAGAAGGAGAGAAAGAAAATCTTAGGCAGGCTCTGTGCAGAGCCCAAAAAGGGGCTCAATTCCATGACCATGCCCTGAGCCAAAATGAGTCAGATGCTCAACTGACTGAGCCATCCTAGTGCCCCAAAGTTATATCTTAAACAAATATTTATTCATTTATTTATTTTGAGAGAAAGAAAGAGGGGGAGCAGGGAAAGGGAGGGAGAGAGAGAATCCCAAGCAGGCCTTGTCAGCGCAGAGCGAGATGCAGGGCTCGATCTTACCAACCACAAGATCATGACCTGAGCTAAAATCAAGAGTCAGACACTCAATCATCTGAGCCACCCGGGTGCCCCCTGAAGTGTCATTTTTAAATAATAACCATCGATGTGGTTGGCGATTCTGCACACCAATCGTTTGGGCTAGGCCTCCACGGGTGGGCCCCATCTCAGTTGAGTTTGTTCATTGGTCAGGTGGGCAGGTGGCTGGTTTATCTAGGATGGCCTCAGTGGGAACAACTTTTCTTTCCTCCACGTGGTCTCTCATCTCCCAGCAAGCTAGTGCCAGTGGCTCGACAGAGTTCCACTGAGCACGTGAAAGCATGAGAGGACTCTTGACACATGAGCTCAAGACTGGGACAGTATGGCTTCTTCTGCATTCTAGGGACCAAAGCAAAGCAGAAGACTGGTCGGGGCAAGTTCAAAGGTAGGGAAAATACATTTCATCTCTTTATGGGAGAAGTTGCAAAGTCACGTTGTAAAGGACATGATACAGGGAGAAGTAAAGAATTATGGCCATGTTTACCCCACCATATCATACCATACCTGTAAACAGGTCTTGGCATTTTGTGGAACCCATATTGGGAAACCCTCATCTTATTCATTTTCAAATGAAGCTTTGATGTATAATTATTCTGCTTGGGGCCAGTGGTTTTTCAACCACACCCAATAACAGCTTAAATATTCTTCCACCCTATCTGCTCTAAAATACATGTGAAATAACCCTGTGCATAAAAGAAATACATAATCCTCAATTCTTTTCTGCTGGAAAACACTTTGGCCATATGTCTATAATCTCCCTTGATCCTCAACAACTGTGAGAGTAAGATATCATTGCCTTCATTTTACCAACGAGGAGGCGAGGTCATGGAGGCTAGGTAACCCCACAGTAACACAGCTCCCAATCTTACTACCACACACTCCTACCCCAGTATGGACCACAAGGCGCCAGCCATGCACCTGCCATGTCCAAGGCCAGACTTGTCCTGGGGGTGGTAAAGCCTCATGGATACCTGCTAGCTGCCTGTGGTCAACCATACTGATATTCCAAAGCATCTAATGCTCCTCTCGGAGGATTATGTATTTCTTTGCCCCACTGGCAGCAGCCTTGGCCATGGGACTTGACTGTGCCAGACAAACATGAGCAGAAGAGACATATGATGCTTCCAAGCCAGCTTAGAGGTCACCATCCTCTGCTTCTTTTTCATTATAAACGATACAATGCTCAAGGTCGAGGCTGTTCCATCAGCCTGGGTTATGGAGTGATGTCAACCGCAATGATCATGCAGCATGACTGCAAGATAAACCACTGGCTCATAGGTCACCAAGCTGGTGGAGTTAGTCACTACAACATGACCCAGCCTATTCAGACATCCAAAACTCTAATGGGCAGGTGCACTGCCTGACGTTTGTAATCTTTTTAAATGTCTGATAAATCCAAGAGTGGGCCAAGGGTCTGCATTCAGGTTGAGTTGAGTTGGAATCCTGATCGTGCCATCCTTGCCCTACTCCATCTTGGCAGGTGGCGTGGCCTTTCCTAGCCTTCCTTCCCCCATGTCATATAGATGAGGATAAGAAAGGCTGCCACATGCATGTTTGGGATGAAGGCTAAGGAAGATAACACAGGTAGAGGCCCTTACTCTATCTCTGGTTCTCCATAAACATCCCCTCAACCTTGTTCCATCTCTAAGTGCAAGCCCAACACACAAACATGTGTGTATGTGCCACGGTTCTCACTCCCCCTCCCGGTGAGCACTTTCTTCCCGGCATACCCTCATGACCAGTGCACAGACCATCCCGTCTTCCTCTATAGCTGTGTGTTTTCTCTTCAGTAGCCTCTCTCTTTCCTAGCACTTCACAGAGCCCTGCACGCACACCCAGACACTCATCTTCCTTCTGACACCTTCCCCTCCTCCTTCCTCCAGCAACGACGGTCTTACTTGAGAGCCTCGACCTCCTTCCCTGCATCTGTAATCATCAGTGAAATGCTGAGCACAGCTGGATTTTCAAAGCCAACGGTTAATTGCGGGGAGCTGAGGGTGACCCAACGGCAGTTTCAAGTATTTGGAGTGTGAAATAATGAAGACGCTGGTGAGCAGACAGCCTGAAAATCAGCGTACAACCCCCCTGAACAGCTTCCAAGGGTTCTGATGAAAGTGCCTTTCCCCAGCTGGTAAAGCTTGTGTTTGAGCCGGGAGGCAGACAAGAGCCAGAGACCACCCCGGGGAGATGCGCGGCAGGAGAGTACATCCTCAGACCGGCAGGATTTTGATAACGTCCCAGTTACCATGGCATCTGGGCTCAGAAAGGATTACACAGGAACTAAGCAGGAAAATCTTTAATGAGGTGGTGAACTTGAAGGCCTACGTGTCCCCCAGCAACAACAGTGATCTCCTGATCCCCATCACTGTTAATGGGAGACCCTCACTAATAAATACCCTCATGCAAAGAACAGGCCTGTTACCACATCCTGGATGACAAGCTATGTCATTGCCTTGGCTCGGTACTCTCAGTAGCATAAGGACAGTCAGTCTGTATACCCCATCACAGGTCTTTCTTTGCCCAGTCCACAATCCAGATGGCAGGGGGTAGGTAAATTCCCAAGAAGACCACTCTACAGGCCATCATGTGGTCCCGTGGGTTTGTACACACAGATGGAATTTCCTGAAGAGTCTTCAACTTCTAAAATACAGCATTTCTTTTTTAAGTATTCACTCTGTGCCAGCACTAGGGATAAAGCAATAAAAAGATCCAGGTCTCTGCTCTCAAGGGGTTTATGTTCAGAGGGGGAAAAACACAAACCAACCAGTAGTTTTAATAGTGAGGTAAGACCTGGGTGTTGGGAGAGTGGAGAGACAAAAAGTGCTAATCATAAAATGGAATCAACATACCAGGAACATCCTACCACAGGACATTTGCACCTGCTTCCCCTCTATCTGGAATATTCTTCTTCCCTGTTTCTTGCGTATAGACTTCCCATTGTTGCTTTACTAACTCCTAGAGGGGCCATCTATACATCTGTCCTCATATCACCTCAACATATTACTTTGGTCATAATATTGCCTAGTACTGACTCTGACCTTTTTATCTCCCTCTTATAAGCATCCTTGTGATGACACTTGGTCCACTAAGAAAATCCAAAATAATTTGCCCATCGCAAATCTTTAATTTAATCACACATGCAAGGTCTCTTTACCGTGTAAGGTAATAGTCACAGGTCGCGGAAACTAGGATGTAGACATATTTTGGGGGCCATTACTCAGTGTGTAGCAACCCTCATAACTGCTGTCCTTAAATTCTTGGCTTAGCCACTACTCCTTTCTCAGGCCTTCTTGGCCAATGGAGCATAAAATACAGGAACACCACCCATTCGTCTGGCATTCCCAGTCTTCCCCACTTTGATTTATTTTTCACTTTTTATACCCCCACCTGAAGTACCATTATTTGCTCATTTTTTTATTTTTGCCCTGCTCTTCCCCCCAGTCAGATTGTAAATTCCACGAAGGGGGACACTGGATTGGCTCTATGTCACCAGAGTCTAGAACAGTACCTGGCAGATAAAATGAAAGAACGGAACCTACAGACGGGATGGCATTGATGAGAAGTCAGCCAGGCAAAGTGGTGGTAAAGTGTAAGAAACACAGTTCCGGACACAGGAAGAGATTTAGTATCACTCTGAAGTGGACATTTTTGGTTGCCCAACCATCATCCATTTCCCTGCTCCCCTTCTACTCAAAGCCCAATTTTGAGCACATGAACCCCACACAAATACACACATACCCAATGCAACTCAACTCAACACTGACTCAATGCTTTGTCACACAGGCCCTGACCCCTGGAGGCTGCATTTCCCAGGTTCCCATGTCAAACACTGGTTTGCCCAATGGGAGGTCCTGGTAGGGGATAGGAAGTGCTATGGACTGAAGTGTTTCCCCTCAAAATTCAGATATTGAAGCCCTAACTCCCAACGTGATTATATCTGGAGATAGAGCCTTTGATAAGATAATTAAGGTTAACTGAGATCAAAAGGGCAGGACCTTAACCTGAAAGAACTGGTGTTCTCATAGGAGGAAGAGACACCGGAGCATTCTCAGTCCCTCCTCCTCCCCCTTCCCCTCCCCCTCCCTGTTATATGCATGAACAGGGCAAGGCCATGTGATCATGGACATCCAGCTTCCAGGACTGTAAGAAAATAAGTGTCTGCTGTTTCAGCTACCCAGTCTGTGGTATTCTGTTATGGCAGCTTGAGCTATCCAAAACAGGAAGAAGGAGAAAGAAAAAGCCAGAATATTTCTCTCTTGTCCCCTGACTTTAGCAGCTCTTTCTCATCAGTGACTTTTGCAGGACAGTCCTACATGACCCCTGCCTCTGCCAGTGACCAAAGCCCCACTTGTGGCCTTTGTCCCTACACCTATGCCTTTCTGTTTGCTAACCTGACAGCCGCATCATCCCCTGTTGTCTTCTTATCCCCCCTTTACCTGGTTAATTCCCTGCATTCAATCCCTTCTGTTGTGAGCACTCACAGAGTCACTATTTTCTTGGTTGGACTGTGCTTGTACCTCACGGGGGCAACGTCAGAGCTCAAAGTGGGGCCTATCCAGGGGGCCAAAGGGAGTCAACACAGAACATCTTAAGCAGAGGGAAGGCCATTTTGAAGGCTCCATTTCAGAAAGATCATGTCATAAAAGGCATCCACCCACATCACCTAGAGAATTATTCTGTGGGGCTTACATTTTCCACATGGTTTCTCTATTGGTAGACAGAAACTACCTAAGACTTTCCTTCCAGAAGGAATGGTAGTAGGAAGGAGAAAAGAGACAACAAAGTGACCAGAGGTAAGAGTTGGCCCTCCTACTCTCTCTGGATCAAGACTCTATCTAAACCACCATTTACATGGTGGGGTGTGCCACAAAAACCACAACGTCCCCACACTCACCCGCCTTCCCCTTACAAACCTTGGACGTTTGTGCTTCCAAGCCAAGTAGGGGCTGAGAAAATGCAAGCCAGAAACACCCCAGTCAGCACTTTGAATACAGAATGTATCCATTCCAAATAAGGGTGTCATATGGGTGGTGCAGCGAGTGCCAGCTGGTAGTTATAACTCAAAAGGCCAGCATCTTGGTCTGTACAATCAATCATATACGGCAAGAGGAGGCCTATTTGTTCTTCGTCATTCTTCAGCACACTTCTCTCTCTCTCTCTCTCCCTCCCTCCCTCCCTCTCCTTCTCCCTCTCTCTCTTACTTGGCTTGCTTTCCTTCCTTTATTTCCTCTTCCCTTTCATTCTTTTTTCTTTTTAAAATATTCTTGGAAACTCTTTTCTGCCAATCACTGTCAGCGGCTGCTCAGGCCTGGGTAAAGCAACAGCAGATGCACAGTGAGATGCACAGACTTGGAAACAAGCTATGGAGGGTGTGTGGGAGGGAGCATTCCTCTCACGAGAGAGAGCAGATAAAACACTAGACACTAATACAGCCAAAGACAGATTCTAATCTAATAAGAATCATTCTTCAGGTGCACAGACTGGCAGAAAACTGAATTGAACACTTCATCACACAGAGCCAATTTCTTTTAAGTAATATTAAAAATGTTATTCTCCCATGAGAAGGGTGCTGAGAGTTATACATGGTGGTAATATATTTAAGGCAGAGGAGGAAAAGACAACAGTCTCCAACAGGAGCACAGAAGCTAAATGGAAACCATGTCAGCACTCAAGGTACATCTCCTGTCCTGAAAAGCTGGGAATCATTGGGAGACACTCTTATGACAGGTGTCCTTGATTATCCAGGTCAGAGGGTCCAGCTGGGGCAGTCAGCTGAAGGGAAACAGGTTTTAAGGACACTAGCATATTTCAGAAGTCACCTAAGGTTTCTAGTGTTTAAGAAACGTGATGGATTTCAGAGAAAGGCTCATAGGAAAGTCAGGAGCTCTAGATCTTTCCTGGCCTCTCTCACTCAACATCAAGCATCCTGCATGAATCTGTGTTGATGCACGTGAGCCATCCTTGGTCATCTCCATGACCTGCACAAAGCCACCCACACACAGAAGTCTCAGGAGAGTCTATGGCTAGGAGGCAGTGTGGGGTGTCCCATCAACCTCATGCTTAGACTCTTGTCGTCTGTCTCCAAACATTCATGATGTACTGTGCCCTTGAGACACAGTCACAGGACGAATTTTATAACCTGTCTTAGCAGTCCATCATTTTCCAACACAGTGGAGATGATTGGGACCTCTCTTCAACATGAGATGTCCTTGGTATCAATGGCCTGATAAATTCTTCATCAATAAAGCCAACATATCTCAATCCCCCAAGGAGTACAAAAATCCCAACTTCTTTGAAATTTGATGTCCAAGTCTCAGTTGGGTCTCCTTGACAATGTATGCATGGTGGGGAAGGGGCCAGTTCTTTTTCCCAGAAAAAAAATGCAACCATTGAATCCTAAAGGAAAGAACACTAGGAAAGCATAGAAATTATCCTTTGTTAAGGCCCTAGAATTTTTTTAAATGTTTATTTTAGATAGAGAGAGAGAGCAAGGGAGGATTAGAGAGGGAGACAGAGAATCCCAAGCAGGCCCTGTGCTGTAAGCACAGAATCCAACATGCAGCTTGATCTCATGAACCATGAGATTATGACCTGAGCCAAGATCAAGAGTTGGATGTTTAACCAACTGAGCCACCCAGGTGCCCCAAGCCTCCAGAGTTTCTATGACAATTTGCCAGACATCAACTCTATGATCTCTCCATCTGATTCTCCCTGGAATGCTCCTGCCTCTCACTCTCTCTGGAATATGCCTCCAGCCTCTCTTCAGTTGGCCCGATCTTGCTTGTCTTTCTAACATCAGCCCCAAGAATTCCCTTCCTCCAGGATGGCTTCCCAACCTTCCATAATGGCAGGCTCTGTGTGATACCATCTTGTGGCCTCCTGTAGTTCTCCTCCATGGCTCTAATCACAACTGAAAATCATTCATTGCTTACACAATTATTTGCTTAATACCTATCTCCCAATCCAAACTGTAAACTCCATGAAGGCAGTGGGGTGGCCCTTAAAATTTGCCACTCAGGTCTCCTGCTGTCCAGGGGGTAAGTGACATCTGGTGCCAGCTGCTGTGCTCTGAATCCACCGAAATGATGAGCCAAGGCCTTACTTCCCATAGACTATTTCCAGCCACTGACCTAGGATAAGCACGGAATGCAGATCATTCCCGCCAGATGTGGGGCTCCTCCGACAGGCCAAAACTTTCTTAGAACTGGGCTGCCATCTGAGACTCTCTCTACCTGTGTTCCTCCCCCACCCCAGGTCCCGCCCCTTTTACGCCCTGAGGACCCAGAGGACTCACACTGATGCAGGCAGTCATTCCCACTTGTTCCCCACTGCTTCTCCTGGGCCTGTCACAAGGCCTGGTGTGTCAGAGGTACTCAATTAATATGCATAATATGAATATATGCGTGCAGATATGGTAAAGATTCGTTGAGAGAATGAATGTGGATGAACCAGAACAAATCTAACTCATCCTCTGGAATGTCAACTCCAAGGACATGCCCTATAGAATCAATACCAATGCCTCATTCCTGAGAGCCTTTGTATTTTAAGTAACCATACCAATGGCTGTTTTCAACACTGCAACATCAATATTAACATGGCTGGCTACCTTTTATGGAGCACCTTGTCATGTAAGGCATTGACTTACAATTTATAAGCATTAATTTATTTGAATTCTCACAATAGTTGTATGAGGTTAGTCTTATTCCCATTTTACAGATAAGAAAATTGAGGCTTAGTAAGTCAGTACAGTTTAAGTTTTGCTGTGGTGACAAAAACCCCTAAATCTTGGTGACTTAAAACTATTGTTCATAAATAGGAGTTCTGCACCTCCTTCTAGCCTTTCAAAGAAAGTCAAAACAACCTTTGAACAGCAGCAGGTACTAAGTGTGACCTCAACAGGTAGAGTTGGTGAGGCTCTGCTTCACTTGGACCTCACACCACCGAGGGACATCTATGACTGACTTCCTGGAGTTAAGCTTCAGGGATCTGAGGTCCCAGCAGCAGATCTGCTCTGACACTCCCAGCTCTCACCAGGTCTGGCCAACCCAAATCGGATGGCTTTCCAAACACAATGCGAAGGCCACTCACTAACCAGTTGTCACTGATGAAAGCTGAGAGAGCCTCCTTTCAAAGACACAATGCTTTATTATTTTCAGGATTCACACTATTGCGGTGACTGTGTCCAGAATCCCAGCTCTGGGCTGGTCGTCTTAGCCAGGCAACTAGAAAAGAGTCTATTTTTATTTCGGTCACCTTCTTTCTCTTTAATGAACATCAAAATCTCCCAGTCTTCCCAACAATTTCTAGAATGACTGCTTATCCCAAGTGGCCAAGAAAATGTGAATGAGCTTCCCTTTTGGTAGCTCACTTAGACAAATGCTAAGATGAGCAAATTACAAAACCAACAGATTTTCTTTTTATCATGTCCAAGGTACAAAAGTAAACTCTGCTATTAAATAAGCTTGTTCAAACAATACCAAACACTCCCAAATCCCCAACACCAGGGCCACTTTGGGAGGTTCTAATGTGCCCTCATGCTTGACCACCACTGGGGACTGGGGTGCGAGGGCGAGACATCTTGCTCCACCTCTGCACATGCCTAGGAAAACTGAAAGTGGCAGACAGAATCACAACCATCTAGGCAGGAATCCACTTTGCGTCAAGGATATGTCTCCACTGAGAGGCGACCTTGATCTGGGCCGCTCAGGGGACGTTAAAAAGCAGCTAGCAAAAGGAGGAAGAGAGTCCCCGTTTCCACATGTCCTGCACGTCCCTGACAGACTGCAGCCTAGGACTCACAGCTCAGATGCTGCCAGAGCTCTTTGGCCCTGCAGCAACATCTGGTTTCCTGATTCAAGCCTCTCCTTTGTCAGAACGGGTTCTCTCCCAGCAGGGTCTCCACTCGAGGCCCTCTAATATTTCGTAAGCCTAATTGGAGATGGGGGTCTGAGAAGTCTCAGCCATTCTTGAGAGTCAGGAGTCCCAGGGAGGGGGACCTTGGTCCCATTCCTAGGACCTGCCAGTTGTGTTGGCCAGAGTCCTACATCCAGCGAGTTGTGATCTGAGCCAATCCCATAACCGATTTCAGTACCTCAGTTTCCCCACCCATAAAACTTAGCTCTGGGACTTGGGAGCCTTAATGAGCATTGGCCTTTCCTGGATAAATTAACCAGGTGCCGGAAACATCTGTGGCTGGAAGCAGAGTCTGCCGTATAAACAGAATACAGTGTTCGTATACACAAGACTGTAGCTAAAGCTCAAATACCAACTAAGCCTGACTTCATCCTAAGTCCTACTCAGTGAATATCTTGGGAAAAGTCAAACTCTTCTCTGGACTAACATTATATTTGAAGAACTCACCTTCTCATTTACCTTGCTCTGCTCTTCTCAGGACAAAGGATTTTCTGTAAAAGGTGAGGAATCAACAATTCTTATAGCACCACTTTTCATTTAAATCACAACAATGTTCCAAAAATAAATACCCAAGAAGAATGTGTGCTTCATATGGACATGGGTAATATCTATCTTATTCTCAAACATACAAGTACTGATCCACAGAGGTTACTAGAAAAGAATTTGTGAATAGGTAAATAAATGAAGAAATAACAGCCCTAGAAAAATACCATGTTTGCACAAGTTTCAGACTGCCTTTATGGCATCTCCTTCCATGCTGTTCTTAGTTCATGACTTTATCAGGGCACAACCTACAAAGTCACTTGATAAACCAGGTAAGACTCAAAGAAGTGAACTGCACAAGCAGTAGCAGATCTAGAAACAAAACCTAGGTCTCCAAATACCCAACCCACTGCTTTCCTTGGTTTAAAGTACATCAGAAAACTATAGCCTGTGGGCTAAAAACAGACCTTGCCAGAGTCTTATAAATAAAGTTTCACTGGAATGCAAGCCACACCCGTTTTCTTACATGTTGTCTGTGGCTGCTTTTCCACAGCAGAGCTGAGTAGCCGCTATAGAGACCTTACGGTCCACAAAGCCATAAATATCTACTACGTGGCTCTTTGTAGAAAAAAGCTTGCTGACCCCAGCTCTCCAGCAACCATCCCTGGAATCCCATAACTGTCCTGGAGCTACTGCTAGAGACAAGGGCTTGTCGGTCACATTGTTTGTCACGTAGTCTACACAACCACCATTGTCTCACAATTGTTGAGTGCAGAGAGCTTTACACACATCACCTTATTAAATTCTCCCAACAATCGTATGAAGTGGGCATTACTACACACACATGGTGTGCTAATGCAACTGGGCTGAACCATACGAAACTACCATTCACTATAGGTCAAATCCCAGAAATTTCCATTTTAAAGATATTAAAACATCAGCACAGTTAAGTGAAGGTGCTCAGATGCCACCCAGCTGTGCCTAGGGCAACCACGAGCTATATGCTGCTTCGTAAAACTTTACATTTCACTTTACGTATTAAAGGTTGTGCAAATTTTGAGGAACCCAATGTAATGCTGTTTAAGCAAGATTTCCCCAAGGTTATGGGGCCAGAAAAGTTTCTGGGGTTCTTCCCCCCCAGTAGCACCTATAAATATCTCACAAAACTAGTCTTTCTTGGGACACTTCTGGGAAACTCTCCAGTCCCTCCATCCCCATCAAAGAGGCTGCAACATTTCATGGGCTCTGCAATCCCCCTGTTTCCCTGACTGCTGCCATCTCCTGCCCCCTCCAATCCCCCACACAACTGCTCTGGGCATGCCCAATTTGAGACACACTGTACCTTTCTCCATGGGTAAATGAACTCCGTTTTTGCTAAAAAAACGTGAACAGTCCACACTGCTGCAGCAGGCTAATTCCATTTACAGGAATAATGAAACTCCATCCTTGTGTGGCACTGGATGTTCACTTAATGCACGATAACCATCCCATACTTCCCATTTGTAATGCAAATAAACTGCATCTTCCATAAGCACTGCTCACCCTCCCTCCAAGTCCAAGTTCTTAGGATTTATGTGCCGAATCAGTCACAGGCACTTTTCCAATAGTAGTTTCCAAAATCTGAGGCTGCCTTTTTGTCTAGGTCAATTAAGCAATGTGCTGTCTCCACACACCCCCCCGAATTTTTAAACAGAATAATTCCTAGTATATGTAAAGTTTACAGTCAGGGCCTCATTTATTACAAAATTTCCCCAGGAATAATATTTAAGTCCACAACTTGTCATAAGCATCCTCCCTTAGCCCCTCCTAAAATATTAACTTGGTAAGGAGGTTAGAAATCTATCATAACCAATGACAGACATCCATGCACAAAAATAGCAAGTCTCAAGTTTAATATTTTATTGCCATATTTTGAAACAACTGGTTAGGCAGCTGCTACTGTTATCTTCCAATTATTTCTCATTTTCCCAGAGTTTTAAATTCAAGCTGTAACAAATTAAATCTAAATTTCTATATGCTGCTTAAAAAAAAAAAAAGCATTTCAGAAAACACTACCCAAAAAAAAGTTGAAGTAGAGAGGAAGAAAGGGAATACTGGCAGCAAGAAAGAGAACTCTATTTTTAATGTCTCCAATGATTTGTTTCGATTGCCTCCAGGTATGTGGCTATGGCTTCCCCCAGGCGGTCCATGCAGCCTCCACTCTGAATAGACTCTCAGGCTGAGATCTTGCAGTGTGCTAAATATGCACTTCGCCCTGCCAATTTTGTAAAGGTGCTCAAGAAACCCCTTTTCCGAATGTCAAATATTTTGCATGTCTGGTCTAACACTACCAATGGCACTCAAATGCACAAGAAATTTCTCCAAAGATTAAATGAGTCCTATTTTGGAGACATCAGTTCAAACAGAATTACATGTGATTTCGATTGAAGACAAAGACACAGAACAGTGTGGTTATTTTATTCCAACATCAGTATTCTTTTTACCATAAATTATTTAACAATTGCATTTTTGCTAAAGAAAAGAAAATAATACATATTTGAATCTTGGGGTTTTTTTTCCTTTTAAAAAACATCCAGCTCCTTGACCCTAATTAGGGGAGGCTGAGGGTGAAGGGAGAAGTCAGATTGTCACAATTCCTCTCTGTCCCGCTGCCGGGATTCAGCACAGACTTCATGTCACTAAGGCTTTGTTCGGCGCAAGGCTGTGAAGTGACACACACTTGCTGTCCTTTCTGTGGCAGTACATGACACCATGACTTGCAGGCGGCTGCTGCAATCACAGTTGGGTAAACAAAGCCGTGCTATTGTATCGGGCTCCTTGTACACCTGGTCTGCACTGCTGGGGAGTCAGAGACACCCCACCCCCACCCCCCACCTGGCATGGCACACAGGTCCCTGGACTCGTGACTCCTCCCAGCCTTTATTTCCTCCTCCGCAGGCCTGGGTTCTTTCTGCTCTGTCTGGAATCACTTTCCTTCTCCATGACCTAACGATTACTCTTAACTTCTAGTCTACGGCCATACCACCCTGAACTCGCCCGATCTCCTCTATTACTCTTAACTTCTAATAGAGGTGGCTACTCTGACAGTTGATTGCAATGTCTTCCCAAAATCATCTCTGGCAACTTAAAAAACAAACAAAAACACAAAACCAAAAAGAGTCCCGTATCTTATTTCAAGACCGGACTTTTCAAAAACTCTCCAGGCATGAATGACACAGAGCCAGATTCAGGAAGCACTGTTCACAGCAAACCTTAGCAAGCACCGAAATCGCCCAGGGTGGCGGTAAAGCGCAGGTTGTGAGGCTCTAACCAAGAAACTCCTAATGTGGTGTGTCTGGGTTGAGGCCTGAGAACTTGCCTTTCCGACAAGCTCAGAGAGATGCTACTCCAGGGCCACACTTAGAGAACACTGCCCTTGGGTGAGCCCCTTGAGGGTAGGGTTTACTACCCTTTCGTTTCCAGTGTTGACCACGATGTTTGGCACATTTGTCTGCTGAATGACCACCATTTTGAAACTTTTTTTTTTTTTTAGAATTTTTTTTTTTGACAGGGACACAGAGCATGAGTGGGGGACGGACAGAGAGAGACAAACAGGATCCAAAGCATGCTCCAGACTGAGCTGTCAGCAGAGCCCGATGTGGGGCTCGAACCCATGAACCATGAGATCATGACCTGAGCCAAGGTGGGAAGCTTAACTGACTGAGCCACCCAGGTGCCCCAAAAGTGTTAAGATTATGATTCTACTTTCATCCCACAATGATGCTCCATTTGCAGAACTAAAACTCAGTTGCCAAGTTGAACATAGAGACTCAAATGTGCTAAGCCGACGGGGTAGGTAACAATTCTCTTTAAGGAAAAACGCTACTCTTATTGGTTGGCTGGTAGGTTGGTTGACTTTTCTTCAGAAAGGTAATGAGAGGCGAGCATCTACTATTAGACAACATCAGGAGGAAATCATCTTTTTGTCCAAGGGCACATTAAATTGGGAGCAATGACTTACTGCTAACACTGAATTTATTCAGAATCCATGGAGGATTTGCATGGCCAAACTCTAATCACTTTCAGCAGAGCGCCCCACAGTTGCCACAGTCCGTTGAAACAAGATGAGGGATTGTCATCTGAGATTTGCCACATCAGGGCTTCATCAAAAACAAAACCAACACCTTCCCTTTCTCGCTCTCCTACCCGAGATGATTTCTGAATTTCTGTACATTTGTGAATTCACAGAAGCATGAACAGGATGATGTGAACATCACAGATGCAAATGTCTTTGTTCCTAACAAATTGCTCTTGCTTCCCTCCTCTAAGTTTGGGAGTGTGAAGGAATGGGCTCCACACAGTGTTCTATCTTAAGTTTAGAAGGCAGAGGGTGAGTTATACTTTTCCAAAGTGTTTTCTTAGGAGTGGCTGTTAAACACACACACATCCTCAACTTTTTGTTGTGTTGCAATGCTGCTTTGTACTTTAATAAAACTGACATCTGAATCTCTAAAGAAATAACTTTACTGTCAAAAGAATCTTAGTTTCACTTGCTTGAAATGTTTTCATCTCAGACCAAATTTAGAATACCCCACCACCTGTTTACAACCACCAATCTCCAGCAAAGAAGCAAAACCTCACCTCTTCCATCCACTTTCCAGATGGATCAGTCAAGATGACCCAAATATCCAAGAGGTTTTTAATTAGCCCCTCACTCCTTGTTCCTTCTTGAAATGTGCAACCTTTGTGCTCCAAATGTTGTAGGAAACACACCTCAACTCCATGGTGCTGTCCGAGAGCATCTCCCTAACAGAAAGAATTGTGCATACTGGG
The DNA here is from genome assembly GCF_006229205.1 of Suricata suricatta. Lineage (NCBI taxonomy): Eukaryota > Metazoa > Chordata > Mammalia > Carnivora > Herpestidae > Suricata > Suricata suricatta. Next base: position 56,881,704 of record NC_043714.1, read on the forward strand.
CAGCATTTGAGCTCCTTACAGAATGCTGACAGGGGGTGCAGGGTGAGCAAAAATGGGTGTAAGGAATCCTGAAGTTACAAACTTCCAGCTAGAAGTCATGGGGATGTAATGTGCAGCCTGGTGGCTGTCATTCATACTATATTGCATATTTCAAAGATGCTAAGAGAGTCGATCTTAAAAGTCTTCATCACAAGAAAAGGATTTTTGTTAACTATATATGGTGACAAATGTTAAGTAGACTTACTTTAGTGATCATTTTGCAACACAAATCAAATCAAGAAAGAAAAAAATAGGGACACATAGAATAAAACTAAAAAGGAGTCAACAATCGAGGCTATTTTGGAAACAATACTGAAAGCTCTTGGAGCCTCTTTCCACATCTGTAAATGGGAGGCTTGTGGTGGCCAAGACATCAGGCTAGGTGCCCTCCCGACCTAAAATTCTATTAATATATTTGCAAAGTAACTTTTATTCTCCTGTTACCTCTTAAGATTGTGTCTCCCTTCTCAAACTGGTTAGGCCTAATAGAAAATAAGCTTGGCACATACATGGGTTGAGTTAGGGATTTTTGAGGTTGAGAGCAACAGAAATTCTCTAAGGTGCTAAAGAAACAAAAAGGCAGTGTTAGAAGATTCAAATATGCTTTTTTGAGACCCAAGGAGCAGAATGCAAACAGGGACAGAAAGGGACTGGAAACAGAGAACCCAAGTGTTACAAACCTGGAAGCACGCTTTCATTTTTGCTCCTCTGGGGCTCTTCTTCCCTACACTCGGCTCCGCTACTCAGCCTTGTCCTCACAAATGGTTCCAAGAGGTTAGAGATGCTCTAGTCGAGAAAGGACCCTGAATGGACACTGGAACCCCAGATTCTCATTTTCTTGTACATAATCAGAAAAAGGGCCCAATTATAAACATGGACACTGGGAGCCTATACATTCAGGGGGGATGGAGAATTACCGCAGTTGAGGGTGAAACGGTTCCCCAAAAGTGGTGGGAGGAAGGGGGACAGTGGCTCACCACAGAGGGGAACCCATGTTGAAATAAGAACTCCTTTCCTCGAACTGTGTTGAGAAGGGAAGTTGTGCCAAGTACCTGCCACCTATGAGTTGGTCTGCTTTAGTCGGTCAGCTTTCCGGTTTGGTTTGATCATCTTTAAGCAGGAATTATATATGTTTCTCAGTCCCTTCTATTTTCAGATTCTCAGTGCCAGGCACTTGGGCTTCATAATACATTTGTCCTCCTTTCCCATGCTACATGAGAAAATATATGAGGCAAGTACTTTGTGGACTGTAAAATAATATATTAATGCAGGAGATCATTCTTAAAAGCTCTTTCAAATGCACTGTAATTAGTCTATTCACTTTCTTCAAGTATCTGGGTCTTTCACCTCCATAATAAAGGTCTCCCTTGGCAAGTATGGACTATCAGAGAGACTATACACCAGAATAGTACTACCCGTCCATTAAGATCAGACTAGATATTTTACGTAGGCAGCACATGCATTTTGTATTTCTTTGGCCCATTGCCTCCTGAGAGTGCATTTCTGTTATAGTACAGTGGGCTAGAAGTGGAAATCATCAGCTGCAATTCCTCTCTGTATCTCATTAGAAGTCTAGTTTCCCCTTAATGCACATGAAGACCTTTCATTAGCAATAATGGGAGCTGCATGCATCAAAGAGAAAAAGAGACCCTCACCATTGTGATGTAGGAGATGAGGTTACTGGGACACTTGCTTGCCTGATTGAAGAATTATGACATTCAGAGGTACATGATCAAGGAAAAATGAAAATTTTTGTGGCTGTTTTAAAAAATAAAATGCAATTTAAAAAGCTCAAACTAGAGAAAGGCAAGAATCAAAACTAACAAATCACAGGCAGACTGAATCTAGGAATGAGTTAAAAGCAAGTGAAAGCCAAATGACAAGATAAACAAAGGTGGGGAAAGATTACTCAGGGGATCTGACAAAATAAGAGCTGTTTCCAATACATACAAAGTAAAACATTGGCAACAGAGACGATGGTCCAAGAAGAAAAGGCAAGGACCATTTACCGTCAGAAGCGGTAAACACTGCTGAAAAGTTAAACAAATCCTTTGCCTCCATGTTCACAAAGGAAGATGGAAGATGCCAGAAATGGCTGTGCCCTGGAGAGGGGTCAATGAAAAAAAAATATTACTGAAGGAAATAGAAGTGACACCTGAGTTTATGTCTTGCGGTTGACACAAATGCCAGAAGCAATATTTTCCTGCTGCAATCAACTAAACTTTAAATAAGGAGAAAGGAGAGCCACCCTGTATTGTTACGAGTCTGATAAAGAAGTGCTAGAGTTCTTCACTTTTGCCCAAATGTAAAAACAGTAATTTGGGGATTAAAAAAGAGTCATTTTTATTTTAATAGTGTAACACCAGTGGATTAGAATTTTCTTAGCTTCCCCCCTTCCCCAAGAGGGGGAAAGATACTTAGAAAACTAAATATGTATCTGCAGCCTACTGAAAAGGGTTTCCAGCAAGCCCTACCATAAACATGGATTCAGTACTCCATCTACTATCCCCTCAACTCATGAATGAATGTTCCAGGGGATATTTAAATTAGTAAGACTCTGAGGCTACATCCAATCTTTGGTAGACTGTTTGCCATCAATTCAAAGAACTGAAAATGGGTTGCCTAACCCACAGCTGTAAGAAAATTGAATTGGTATTAACATCAATCACACAGAATCAAATTGTGACTCTAATAAACTGATCATATGATGAAAGATGTGAGGATTTAGCCTCTGAGAACAAGAATACAGGTGATCAAAGAACTGTCTAGGACAGCTCAAACCCCTATGGATTGGCCCAAACTCCCCAAACTGGGAGCAGTGGCTCTTGGAAACCATTTTTGCTTCCAGGATTTTTATCCCTAAAATCACTACTGAGACTTTGATATAGCCATTATGTGTTCTATGTAAGGCTTTCTTCTATGTAAGAAGAAAGCTCAAGTCAATGGGTATCAGGCCACAGCTGTCTGCTCCAACAAACTGTGATTTCCCGGTAGCTCTGGCTCCCCAGTCCCTCCCTTCCTGTGTCAAGAATCTGGAGTCAGATAAATCCCTGTTCCAATCCATGCAAAGAGGCTCAAACTCTAATTTGTAAGTCACCACACAGTAAGCCAGTTCTAACTTCCCCACTGCGCAGCTACGGAATGCAGAAACCACCCACTGCTTCTCTTTCATCTTTATAAATATTAATTTAAGAGGTTTGGGATCTTCATTCTTCCCCTATTTACCTACTAACCACTGTCACAACAAAAGGAATCCCCGTTGAGTTAGACCAAAGCACTGTCCGAGGCACAGACAACTTGATTGTGCTTTCTCCAGGTGGGCACTTGAGTCATTTGCTAAAATAAGCCCTCTCAGCACTGACCCCAGGTTAGTATTTTCTGTTTAAACACCCGTGCCCCATTTCTATGACAGACCACAGACAAAGATGTCCAATGAGATTAAGGGGGAAAATTAATAAATGGTATATATTTAATATGAATGAGAAATGTTTACTATAAAATAGAGTTTAAAATTCAAATAATTCTCTCACAACACTCCAATATCCACACCAGCATTCAATGCCAGTATGGTTTGAAAATGAAGGTTTCACTTAGGTTTTCCAAAGACTGTATTACAAAAACACAGTGTAAACAATGTAAAACACTTTAGAAAATACTAAAATTTGAAATTAAAAAAATATATATATTAGATAACCACATCCAAATTTCCAAGCTTCCAAAAATGGAGGAAAAGGTTATTTTCATTTACCTCAATATTTAAAAAAATAAGGTATCTGGGACAGGCTGAAGTTTCATTCTCTCAGGTATTTTCAATTAAGAATAATCCTATGTCTTCCAGAACCTTACAAAGCATTAACAATGATTATGGGGTCACATTCAAGTATATTTTACTTTTTTGGTTTGTCACATTTAATTTTCCATTAGATTAACATGCTAGCTTTTTCTGTCTTTTTGTTCTTGGGTAAGTGAATGATTTATTAGACCCGGTACTCAGTTTGTGAGTTTTTCTCATTCCAACTTGAAAAAACTGCAAATATTTATAGAAGATGAACCATACGTATTTGTTCCTGAAAAATGTCAGAATATAGCACTCAAATCAAATGCCGAACAGAAGCTCTTCCCTAACACTACATACTGTGCAGATTTATTTCCATTGACATGTTTCCCTAAACAGTTTTTCCCACTACAGTAGTTCCTAACCCAGAAACTACTGAAATCTTCCATTAAGTGTGTTACTGAGTTATGTGTAACTATGAGTTATGGGTATCTAAACAATCATATGGAATTTAAGAAATAACCACATCTTTAAAAAATATAATTGAATCCTGTTAATCTTACACCATCAGGAAAACAGTAATTAAGGTCATGTTTGAAAGGATTTTCCTTCCTTTTAGTTTGCTCATTGATATTGTAAGTGTGCTTTGTTTAACTCACAATAGAATTCCAAATCTAGGCAATTCGAATGCAAGGAAATACACCAACAGAGTATACAATCCACAAGGACAGAGAACAGGACCGGTTTTATTTATCAATACATCTCCTCTATCTAATATGACCACACTCTGGTATGGGCTGATTCAAATCAGGCAGCAGCATGGGTAGGAGTGCCAACTGCTTGAAGGCAATACATTTAAAAAGCCTTAGAATTTTATAGTCTTTGACCAGTAAGTCCACTTTTAGGAATTTATCCTAGAAAAATTAATTCATGTGAGCAAGTACCTGAATTCTAGAATGTTCAAGAGCCACAGCACTTGAAAAGCAAAAGCCTGCTAACAACCTAACATCCTGAACAGAGACCTTGAGAGTGTACCTTTCACCACAGCCCACACTGAGCCTCGCCACGTACCAACTCCTGTCCGATGCACTTCACCCCAATCTTCAACCGACTTCTTCAACAGTCACACCCAATATGCCTGTCCCCCTTTTGCATCTCATTTGGATGAGGAAAGTGAAGCATATAGAAGGTAAGCAACCTGAGTACATCTCAGAGAGAAAAGGGTCAGGTTTCCATTCAGCTGCCTGATCCCAGAGCCTCAGTGGTACCTCCAAAACAAGGTTTCTGGAAAGAAAAAAAAAAAAAAAAGACTTCCCTACTCCCCTTTCCCTTATCCATTCTTTCTGATCATTTTCCTATGGGCTACGTCTTCAAGATGAAAACTGCTACGGAGTCTCACAGGCACACTTCCACCTGCTGTACATTGCACCGATTTTGACCTTCCACACAGCAGGATTTCTGATTATCTTTCAAATCTGAAATTAAAAGCCCCCTCTCCCCATGTAGTACTATATTTGCAATTCTTCTTTCCCCACTTATAAAACATGATGTCAGCAGAATTATACTTCATGGTATGGAAAGATAAACATGAAGTCCTAAGTAAAAATACACAGAATTTCTTTTTCATACAAAATATGGTTGCTTTGGTGAATTTTTTTTTTTTAATTCTAGGGCCCGATTAATGACCTATGAGCATGGAGCCTGGCAGACCATCACCTGTGGAAATGAAAAGGCAGGCCAGCAGCAAGCGCGGCAAGCGGTTCGAGGCCTGGGGACGGGGGCTGCGCGGGCAAGCACACAGGCCTGGCCTTCCAGGGGCCCTGATTTGTTGAATACGGCACAAGAACTCACTGCAGTGCCAGGGACTGTGGGTCAGGAGTTGGGACAAGCAGCACTGGACTCGACGCTGAAATGTGGCACCTCAGAGGTCGTAGAAAAGGTGACGGAGCCTGCGGGTCTGAGCCTGAGGAAGCTTCTGTTCGAATCTGTTTTATCTTTTGGAGATAAACAGCATAAACAAAACAAAAATAAAAAGCTAGACATGTCTAAAATCAAACAAGCAAGCAGTCAAGGTTGATTTATTTTTATTTTATTATTAGCTGGAAAGACTTCAATATGCAAGTGTATTTCTTCCATGAAGTACCCCAATGTGATCTCAAGAGTCCGCGTTAACTCCTTTTCTGGAAACTTCCTTTTCTCAGTTGTTGTATTCTTGAAGAGCTTGGGCCATGAAGAGTTTGCCTAAGTTTTGGGCAGTAAACTCCTTGATGTTCTGGCAGTAAGTGTTAATCTGGCCTGTGCATTTGGGAAAGTGAGAAAGAGAGTCATAATGTTCCATAAATTATAATGACCTAAAATACCAGTCAAGCAAGAAAAGCAGAATACAGAATCACCAGAATTTTATTTTGTTTTGTTCTGAATCAAGAGTTTATAAGAATCAATTTCATTTGTCCATGTCCCTAATAAAGAATATAAGTTCTTTTGAAAATGGGCTATATCTTCCCCTCTTGGTTCCACGGAGAATAAAGAAAAACAGCAGTTAAGTACATATGAGCTATCAATCAAAAGGTACTGATGATGTTGATCAGATGCACAGACTCAGACAAGTGAGCAAACAGGACTGACACTCCTTAGCCAGGCACGAAGGAGATCCAGATGCCAAATTACAGAACTGCAAACCAAATGGACCTACCTGACCCAGATATGAACAAGTACAGTGGTTTGCTGTCTGTGCTCTGGAAATACTAAGGGTTTCTTCCTCTTCTGACCCAAGACAGAGCCGAAGCAGAGAGCCCACTGTGAAGAAAGGGCTCCACCACTGCTCTTTAAGCCTTAGAATTCACGATCTAATCTAATGTAACATTTGTGCAATGTGTTTTGAAAACATAATAAATTCAATTCTGCTTGAATTGGACCTTAAGTAAGGAAAACATGTCTTGGTTTCTGAAATTTAATTTATATGTATTCTAGAAAATTTTAAGCAGTTTAGAATTCTCCCCCAACATTGAAAATGTATCAACAGAATAGAGAAACTGTGGAAGATCATCTTTTGAGTAGGATTTTCACTCTAATAAATTTCTCACAGGCAAATATTGAATGAAACAGTATTTAACAACATTTACCCAGAAATAAGGTTCTCAGGCTACATAAGAGTATAATCCCGTCCCAGCACAGGACACAAGAAGCCACCACCGAAAGGCAGTGTCAGGGTAAGTACGCCCAGACAAAGCGCATCCAGAATTACATTCATGTTGCTACAATATTAAGTCGAAGTAAGGGAAATCCTTTTCAATTCAAACATCCACAAACCGACATGGGCTCAGTAAGTAATGAAAAAGAAAGCAGCTTAAGCTAAGTGATCTTCTGCATTATGAGAAGGTTTCTATGAAAGATGACTCAAATAACACCGTTCCACTTGAGAAAGTTTATAATGCCCTCTCAAAAACTGTTTAGATAAACAAGAGTGAAGTGCAGAAAGAACCTTAGAGATAACAAAAACTGACATATTCTTAAGTTTCAGAGGGTTACATGAGCCAGATTCAAATTCATCAGTCAACCATTTCAAATACACTAGCTTTTATGACGTATTTTTCTGTTCGCAGATATTCCCCTGACTTCTGATCCCGAGGGAAGAGAGAAAAGGAGCCAGGTCTCCCACCGGCTGACACTACCTGCAATGAGCAGAGAGTCCATCCTGGCTGGCGGCTGGGGCGGCTTGAAGAGCTTGGACAGATCCTCCTCGGGCAGAGGGGGCTCCCCTCGACTCTGGCGCTGCATGTTCTCCTGCTGGCGACGCTGCTGATACTAAAATTCAGAGGAGAAAGTATGTGGTTATTTGTCCCCACCTGAGGAGAAAAAGGGACCACTGCCAACTGCACACTCAGCAGAATTCCACTGCTCTGAATTCGAACTTCAGTTCTGTGAATGGTAACCCATGGTAACTTCCGCTTCTAGGCAGCTAGTGAATATGGTAGTAGTTAAAGAGAAGTCCTTTGTTGGAAACTCCAGTGTTGCTCTGAGAGTCTATAATGATATGGAAAAGGCAAACTGGTTATGTGGAAAACCAGAGGCTTAAATAAAGAAGTTCATTAACCAGTGAGTGAAGGGAAGTGATTTTACTATTTATGACAATGAGGTAAATGACGGCATTACAAGTACCACTGATCTTAACTCTAATAAGTAAAGGAATCAACTACCACAATGGGGAACTTTTTTTTTTCCTAAAAAAAATTTTTTTTACTGTCTTTATTTATTTGAGAGAGAGAGAGAGAGAGAGAGAGAGAGAGAGAGAGACAGCATGAGCAGGGGAGGGTCAGAGAGAAAGGGAGACACAGAATCTGAGGACAGGCTCCAGGCTCTGAGCTAGCTGTCAGCACAGAGCCTGATGTGGGGTCAAACCCACGAACCGTGAGATCATGACCTGAGCTGAAGCCAGATGCTTAAATGACTGAGCCACCCAGGCGCCCCTGGGGAACTTTTTCAACTTTACCCCTACTGACCAAAACAACAATGCTGATGATGTTAATACTGTAACTATTATTATTATTACAGTAGTAAGCACTTCTAATTAGCTGTGCTTTTAGCCCTATAGCTAAGAATGAATATTAGCTTAGATAATGCACCAGAAACTTTCCAACTGTAGATTCCTGTGATTCTCTGAAGAGAAGGTGGGGATATATCTAAAGGTATGGATCAACTACAAACTTGTAGAGCAAATTACAACCAAGAGATAACACTAGTGGTTGCTTACAACAGGAGAGGGAAAATACCCACAGCCAGCCCTTAAAAGGTCAGGTAAAGAGAAACCAAGTTGGGCTAGTAAAAACCTTAGGGCCTTGGATTCTTAAAGAAGGGGAGTGAGTGCCTTCCTTGGCCAAGATTTCTATAGTCACTACAGGGTTTGAGAGAAGACAGACAAATCTAAAAAGGGTTATGAATGGTGGTGGTACAAATAAACATCAAATGCAAAATGTAAAGACAGATTAGAATGGTGAGAAACATCTGTGAGGTTGGCTCCTAGAGCCGGCGGCCGCACAGGCTGGTACCCCGCCCCCGGGAGCAGCAGGACAGACTCCTGCGAGGTCTTTTCTGTGCCGTCTTCCCCTGCTACGCGTGGTCAGCGTTTCACCATCACCATCGTTGCCAGCCACTGTCTTTTCCTTTAAAAGGTATATGCTTTTAGATTCATATGTGCTTTTAAAATTCTCAGTAGAAAGAGTACTGAAATTTCACTGTATATGAACATTGATATTTAAAAAATTTTTAGTGTAATATTCTCAGAATATTCTGAGAATTGTACAGTTAACAACACTTAGTGTAAAGTGCATTTTAATGAACACCCAGTACTCACATTTTCACAGATGAACATTCTGGATCAACTTATTTATGAATCAAGTTCTCTAAGAACCCTTCGGAACAATACAGTCCAAAAAATGATATTCTAGGAACTCTGAGAATCGTGTGGCCTTCAAGCAACACTAATAAAGAAAAGGTTAACTGGCCATGGCGGTGTATACGTGCATGTGAGAATATTCAGGTAGTTCTAGGTTTTTATCTGTAGTATACTATCTATTTCACAGCGGTGGGTCTATTATTTCCTATCAAAATTGCTTGCTCTTAATCACAATTGCTCAGTTTTTCAAATGAACTGAAGATTGCTAACTATGCTGCAATGAGCCACTACCAAACCAATTATAGTTAGTAAAGAAATGGGCTGTGACACTCCAGAATCTCTTCTGCCTCTGATTTCCTCAATAAATGTATCTCTTATTTGCATAACATGGCCATCACAATCTGAGCTTAATACACCAGAATTCTTTAGGACAGGTATTTTTAAGTACAAATTAGAAATAATATGTGAGAAACATACTAGGCAAAGAATAACCTTTTTAAATATGATAGGTACTAGCTAATATTCAAAGTGTTATCAAATATAATGTCGATCATTTTGAATATTACTCTTGAAGCACTGTACTTAGAAATGAATTCCATGTCTGTTGAATTTTTCCGTAACACCAACCTGATGTTTCTGCTGCTGCTGTTTACTCGTGTTCCTCATGTATGTGTTATATTTAACTATATCTTGGCTCATTTCATCCACTCTGTCCATCAGCAACTGTAGATTCTTCCCCAAATGATTGCTGAAATGTAAAATAAACATACTGACATGTCACACTTTAAAGTTAGAACTCTGCCACTGCTCTAAACACTTCTGAGATATTGAACTGAACTGCCATTTGTTAAAAGAATGAAAGCACACATACACATTAAAACAAGGGTCCAGAAAAGAATGTGAATCAGCTTATTAAACTTTCCATACTGAACTCACAACTGTAGAGTTCAGAGCATCTGAAATAGCTCAATTTCTGTGAGAGCACACATATATCAGAGTAGGAGCTGGTAAACCTATCTAGCAGGATATCTATAATGATTCTTTTCTTTCTTTCTTTCTTTCTTTACTTACTTACTTACTTACTTACTTACTTATTTATTTTTGCGTGAGCAGGGGAGGGTCAGAGAGAGAGGGAGATACAGAATCTGAAGCAGGCTCCAGTATCTGAGCTAGCCATCAGCACAGAGCCCGACACGGGGTTCAAACCCACAAACCATGAGATCATGACCTGAGACGAAGCTGGACGCTTAACTGACTGAGCCACCCAGGTGCCCCTATAATGTTTATTTTCTGAACAACCAAGTTTAACCAAAGTTCAGCAGTCTTGCACCTTTTCTTCTTAGCACCACCTCCTTCCCAAATATGTTACAGAGCATTTAAATCAGGAGGCGTGGAAAGGAAGAGCCATGCAAACACACTAAGACTTCTGGTACATGATTTCTCTATCCAGCAGGTTCTAAAAGAAAAACAGCATTTATTCTGCAAAGCTACGTGAAGAAAGAAAGAGGGCTCCTTTCAGCTTGCCCTTCCTAAAATGTGTGGTTCAGTCATTCACACTTCTTTTCCTCTCCAGAAATGTCTATTACAGCTAATTTACTAAAATCATCTTATAAAATGATGCTCTTAGTTTGTAAAATGACCACCATATTCATTGATTTCTGCCTGCAACTATCTCCTACTATGGTAAAGCCTGCTACTACATACATGTACTCTAAAAATAACTAGTTAACAAGTGGTATTCACTCGTTCAGGTCAAACAAGTATTTACTAAGCATCTATTGTGTTCCGACTTCAGTGTTAGCAAACAGAGATGGTGATGCAATGAGATGTTCATGGTCTCTATCTTTGCTGAGCTTACAAATGATTGGGTGTGGGGAAGAAGGGAAGAGAAGGTAGGGACACTTTGGAGAGTATGGTTGCACTATTCCTTTAAGGAGACGACAGGCTGAAAGCAAATGGTTAGAAGGAATCAGCCAAACAAAAAAGTCTTCCTGGGAGAAGCTGAATGCCTGCAATGCACAAGAACAAGGCTGACCAAAAGAGGAGGCTGGAGCACAGAGATCAAACAAGCCCACACAGGAAGCCATCAGCTGCACGACAAAACACTAACAACAGTTAAAGTGAACGAGACCCCTCAACTCAATTAAATGATACCCTTCAGTTGTTCATGTTTGTGATATATTTTGCCTTAAATCTTAAAATGACCACTCTGGCTGCTATACAGAGAACAGACTAGAGGGTAGAAACCAGGAGACTGGCTAAGGGTCTATTGTGGTACGTTGACAAAGAAGTAGAGAAACTGGAACGCCCATACATTGTGGTGGGAATGAAAGTGGTACAGCTTCTACGGGAAACAGTTTGGCAGTTCCTCAAACAGTTCAAAGTTACCATATGACCCAGCAATTCCACTCGTAGGTATATTTATTCAAGGAACTAAAAGCATATGCTCACACAAAAGACTGTGCACATATGTTAATAGTTGCATTATTCACAAAACCCCAAATGTCTATCAAAACATGAATGGGTAACTTGTGGTATGTCCATACAATGGAATACTACTGAGCCATAAAATGAATGAAGTCCAGATACACGCATAAAGCTTAAGAATACTCTACTATGTAACAGAACCCAGATACAAAAGGCCTCTTACTGTATGGTTCCCTTCATGTGAAATGTCCAGAATAATGAAATCCATAGAGACAGAAAATAATGAGTGGCTGCCAGGGCATGGGGAAAGGAGGGAACATGTGACTGCCTAATGGATACTATTTGGCAGTATAGTGGTGATGAAAATGATTTGGAATTAGTAGTAAATGGTTGCACAACATGGTGAGTATACCAAAAGCTAATGAATTCTTCTTTTTACCAAGTTTTGGCTCTTTCTTAAATGAAAGAACACAAAACTAGTGTGTGTGTGTGTGTGTGTGTGTGTGTGTGTGTGTGTGTAAATAAATTTACCTTCTAAAGCCAGGTCTGCCACTACCTACATAACCTTAGCCCAGTGACTTGACCTAATGACACTCTTTTTTCAAACATTCAAATGTTTCTTTCTTTTTTTTTTTTTGCAGAAGTGGTTTTATCAAATTAAATTTTATTCCCTATTTATCTTATTCCATTTTAATTTTGTGAATCATTTCCTAACTTTAAAATACTTCTTATTCTTTGGGAACGAGATAAGTATTTGCTTCTGTTTTCTTCTAATTACTTAACAGCTTGATTTTAACTCCCTTCTAATTAAGTGTCTAGGCCACTGGTCAAGGTGAGTAATTTCTTTTCCCCAAGTAGTTAGTCCAGATCCACTGATTATATAGTCACACTGTGTTCCAAATTAGGTCAAGATTAAAAGTTACTCTGTCATCTAAATGTACTCTTTCAACACACCTACTGAGTACATACGGATTCTGTTAGTCATTATCAGAGACTGTGGATTAAACTATGAAAGACACTGTTGCACTCTACCCATCATAGTGAGAGACAGGAATGTAAACAGACAAACACAACACAGTGATGTAACAGAAGCATAAAAGACAGTCTGGTAGGACCAGAGGAGACTTTCCAGATAATCTGACAGGTGAATTTTGAGAATTTGAAGAAGAGTTGGAGACCAGGAAGGCAGGAAGGGACACTGAAAATACTGGGCGCAGGCGTTGTGTTCAGACACTCTGGTATGAAAAGCACGATGGCTTTGAAGAACTGCACCGAGGGCAAGACTGGGAAAGACAGCAGCGAGACTAAGACGCAGACCAGGGTCACAGCACAGAGTCTTGGAAGCAAGGACTTGTGCGTTTAGATTCTATTCTAAGCCCAATGGGGAACCAGCCAGAAACTTAAGCAAAGGAGTAATATGATAGTACAATTTGCATTTAGCAAGATTACTACAATAAAAGAGGAATAAGTTAAAAGCAGGAAGTTAGGAGACTGCAAAAGTAATCAGGAATAGAAATACTGAGACCCTGGCCTAAGGTAGTTAAAAAACGCAGAAATAAGATGAAATCACCCCAGCAGTGTACAGAGGGGAAGACAGACTCTGATGAACACAGATATTTAGGGATGAGCAAGAGAGCTCACTGTGGAGAATGAGAAGTAACCTAGAACAGTTGTAGTTTCAGACACTCCAAATAAAGTATTTCTAAATAAATGCTTAAGTGTCTACAGTCTCCAGTAACAGTGATGAGGTCCTCTATGACTTCAGTGAGAGCTCTGACAACAGAGAACAGATGGAGCGTAAGACGTTTGACTATAAAAACAAGTATGAGGCAAAAAGTGAAAGGAAATGGATAATAATGGCATGAGGTCAAAACGCATTCTTTTTGTAATTTTTGTTTCTTAAAGATGAGGGAGATTTAAACAAGTGTAAACATTCTTCTTCCTAGGAGATGTATGTTCAAATACTTAGGGGTTAAAAGTCATGCCAGCAATTCTTTCAAATGGTTCAGAAAAAACCAACAACATGCATTTATGAACACAGATAAAAAGAGAGATCTGAACGTGGCAGGATATACCACTGGTAAAATCCAGGCAAAACGTTTATGTGTGTTCATTAGATTTAACTCTTTCCATTTTTCTGAGGACTTGAACATTGTCAATTTTTTTAAATGGAAAAAACTAGTCAATAAATATAATAGAAAAGAACCAGTGCACAGAGCAACTGAAGATATCTGAGGAAAGAGGGTGTAGAAAAACTGAATTGGATCCCAAGAAGGCAGGAGGGACAGGATGGGACAGCCCTCAGGAACAGGGTGTTGACCCTTCCATTTCTACCGATGAAAGAACAAAGGCCCAAAGAACTAGAACAGACACAAGAAATGCTAAAATTAATCACACAATTAGTTTTTTTAAAAGTCACTTATACGCTAAGTGCAAAAGGAATTCAGAGAAGAGAAGATCACCACAAACCCTGTAAACTGGGTGATGGAGGAAAGGGTAATGACATTGGAGAAAACCGAAGGGAGAGTTACTGCCACGTTCAGAGAGAGATGTCTATTATTTGTTCCCACGTCTTAAATCTTGAAGAATGACTATACTGATTCTAGCAATTCTACTGGAGTAGACTCAGCCTCTCTATCCCAAAAGGTTTTTAATATAAAATACTAATGTTGTGTATTGTTAAGTATATGTAATTAGTGAAAGAACACAGCATAGATCTGTGGCCTCTAAACATTTCATATCATTTATATTACTATAATGTTCTTCAGAAATACATCAAATAATACTCAAAAATCTGCACAACAGGTCTTGAAGGGCAAAAGGAATTAAAATAAAATCGAACTATTTCACAGATAACATTCACAGGAAATCAGGTCCATTACCAAGAACTTTACAAGTATCTTTTCAGTACCAATCCAACTAGAATACTGAACGAGGGAGGTACTGTTAGGAATTTCAATAATATAGCCTTTTCTTTTATTGTCATGGAAACAAAGAAACGAAAAACAGCTCACTTAAACAGATGTGAACCAAGACATGCAGTGATAAGTCTGCTCTGGCTGTAGTATCAATTTATCCTTATCCTTATTACATAATGCCCCTCTTAGTTTACTTTTTTAAAGAGGAAATAACACAATTACTTTCTCATGCATGAAAAGCTGAAGGCTGTGTAACACATTTTTAAAAATTAATGAAGGATATTATGAAACAGCCATTACCAGAACTTCCATTCAATAAAATTAAAATTAAAATTTAGATCCTTTTTAAATGAAAGGAAATGCAGTAAGTTTTATTCACAGCCTAGAACCAATTTATCAGGTAAACCAAGGAAGTGGTATCCACATACAGGTTGTGAAAAGCAAGACCAAGCAAAATGTCTGAGGAGCTGCTAGAGCACGGTTTCTGATGTCGACTGACCTGATCATCATCAGCACGCCCTCAATGTTAGAAATTAAACTTTGAGATGTACAAGGTTAGAGTTCAGTCTGTTAAAATAGTCTTATCAGTTTGGGTGAATATAACAGTCCATTAGTATAGGTACTGCTTCAGGATTGCTTTATTTTTTTTCCTTCCAACAGGAACACAAATTTACCTTTTAAATAATTTCACATGAGAAGAGAAGGGTCTCTCTATCTCACATAAAATACAGAAGGTAAAACTGTAATAAAATATTTGTCTAGAACTTAGTTGCTATGGCAAACTGGGAGCATTTTCTTGGCTATTATAAATGCTGTTTTGGACAAACAGGCATTACAGACCAGCTCACTGGTAATGTTAAAGCACAAAAGGGCTATATTTGTTTTGTGTGCTCAATAAGCTTGAGAAAGGGTGAAGGCATAAATTATATAAGCAAAAGCTTTCACATAATAAATTTAAAATTATTGTGTAACTACACATATACCTAATATATCAAATTGTAACCTTGCATGCTAAAGAATGTTCTTGGCACAATGCTTTAAATACAGGTGTGCTGAATGTGTTTGTAAAACTAATAAAGAAAAGTATGACCTTCTAAAAGAGACAAATTAAGGGACTATTATGAATATATGATTGCAGTCCACAGTGTACTCTTTAATGCCAAATTAGCCCTGCAAGCTGGCCGTATCACTTAATACTCTGTTTACCATGCAGTCTCCATCTCCTTCCTCTATACAGACTTCCCAGCGGCCTCTAGGATGGAGTCTGGCTGATGGCTGGTGGTGGCCCTTCCCCCACAGTCCTGTCCACCCCAGAGCACAGGGAAGAACACCGGGTTCTGTGGCCCTCCGGGTGCATCCCACTCACCTTACCACAAAGAAGTACAGAGTCTATATGTTCTTTTGTGCACCCTTTACCTGGGATTATAGAAATATGATAAATCACTGAGAATTGGTTCCAAACTATGTGCTTAAGAAAAAAACACACCTTGTGGTCCTTCGACAAATACATTATCGATTGGCTACCTACTCGGCCTATTTAATTTCTACAGGTCTGCTGCTAGCACTCTCCCACCACAAAGCAATCACCAGCAAATGCCCTGTATGGGCATTTAAGAGGAGCTATACAGATGATTCTGCTTATATTTCTGTTAAGAGCAATAAATCACAAGAAAAGAAACATTAATTCCATAAAGGAAATAATGTTTGGAACACCTCAGTCAGTACTTTACCAACACCATAAATACCTAGCAACTAGATAGCTGAAGCAGTCACAATGGAGGAGATGATGTCACCAACTATCTAAGACAGCAAAAGCCAGGGTCAGGTTCAAAAAATTCTAATTTTGTTGAAAATACACACTGGAAATTCACTAACTACTAATAGAGTCTATATCTGAACAAGGACAAGTGCCACCGGTAAAACAAATAAGCATTTTTGTTTTTCTCCTGAGCATTACTAAATATCCAGACATAATACCATAAGCCTCCTAAGGACAGTGTATGATAAATAAAGCTAAGCCCCAAAAGAAACAGACAGACAAACAAACTCCTCTCCCATGGCCATTTACCATATCAAAGCAAAAATGATACAGCAAAGGCATCAGAGAGTTCTTATAATAGAAATTATAGTATTCAAACACTTTCATTTTATCAGTTTGGCCTTTTTCCTGGGATCTTAGCAGGGCTGGATAAATACTACATGTTGTTCTGTCTTAAGAATCTCAAAGTGTGCTTGGGTAATTTTTTTCTTGATTCGTGGATTAAATTCTGAGTGAAAGAATCTTTTGCAGAAGTGACAAAAATGGACTTTTCATCAGACAGGCCCACTTACCTGCTAGCAAGACTGAGCAATTCATGTTTGTCTGCTACAGCTGACTTCTTCTCAAGCTCCCACATTAGGACGTTGATCAGATGCGAATTTTTAATTACAATCGGCACTTCTTCAAACATGTGCTCAAAGGTGATATTTCCCTTTTTCAATCTGTGAAGCATGTTAAAAATACTTTAGTCTGGTGGTCAGAAGTAAGTGTTAAATTGACTATTTCATAGATTCTCTCTAATTACAGGCCCTCTCCAGGATCTCCATTTCATTACCACTCTTTTAAAAAGGGAGAGAAACGAGTTTTACAGAGTCCAGCAGAAGTCAAATGATTTGAGTAACACTAAAAACGATCCAAGTTTGAGCTCGAAAGTCCAGTACACAAGATTCTTGGCAAAATAAACATTCTTTCTCTGGAATCAGGTTATCTTCAAAATCCCATTGATACAAAAATGTAAATATCATGGGAAGTCAGGCTATATAATCTATATCTAAAACACTTAAAATAGCTAGAAAAGGGTAATACTCTAGTTGTTGGAAAGTTCATTTTAAAAGCCTACTGAACAAATGAATTAACAACTAGCAGAACACTCATAAGATACCCCATATACAATGGTTCAGAACACAGTAAAAATGCCCTTTCTCATAATTTAGTTCTAACCACCACTCCCAGGAACTGTTCATAAGTTACGTTTTAACATTTTTTTACCTTAATTTCTTCAGGAAACTAGCAAAAAACTGCCTGTCCTAAATTAAGTCAAAGCTACACTTTAATAAGAAGTCAAAATTCCCATAATTAACAGGAAATTAAAAAATACTGATTTTTAAGAAATTTTTAATGTAAATATTCCAATGCCATTATGTAAGATCATAAAATAGCTTTACTGATTCTGTTCATACTGTCAACCATAAAATTTCCAAAAGCCACATTCCTTACTGACACGTTAAGCTGTTTGTATCTTTCCCACCCCCACGAAACAGGAGTTCAGGAAGTAAGACCTGCATCTCACAATCCTGACAGAGCTCACACACTGACGGCCGCCAGTCACTCAGCCAACCTCCTTCTATTTAATCATTTATTTCCTCAAGTCCAGTAGCTAACTAATTCCCACTCTGACTGAATTCACCCATGGGGAGAACAACAGACGAGACATTCCATAAAGAACAATTTAAACATGGAAAGGGAGCGCAAGTGGCACTCGGCCATGCACAAGCCGTCTACCATCCACATGGCAGAAGCATTACCACACCACCACCACCATGGACTCAATACATGTGGCAAACTAAAACCTTCAAAGAAAAACAGCCAAGGCTTCCCCATACATCTCGCAGGCTCCCAAACACTTACGCTTCGGGAGAAAAATCCTTCTCTTTACAAACCTCCATCAGTTTAGGAGTCAGTCGGTATGCTTTCAGCGAGAGAGACCCTTGGGCAGTTTTTATGGGATCTGAAATAAGAAAAAGAGAAAGGAATTTACTAGAAATTTTGTTACTACCAGTACCTGAATGACACTGGTTCCAGGCACTGTCACTTATCACATAATCTTTGTAAAGTGAAGACGAAAGCACATCATCAGAACGCAACCTGAAGCAGACTCAAGCCAGCGCAGTGAACAGTTAAGTGAAAATGTAGGAGCCCTATAGTCCCACTCGTGACTGGGAGAGGAACTTCCTCCCTGAAGTAAAAGTAAAGAACTCGAAATGCAGCTGTTCTATCTATTCCTCAGCCTGAACCGGTAATCTTGACGAGAACTAAACATCTCGTATGTTCCATACACCTTGTATCTCTCCTGTACGACAAGAAAAATACTAATGAATATTAAATACGAAAACATGCTGCACGCAGTTGTGCAGTTTGGTCGACTAATTTAAATGAATTACCCTGCAAACAAAATGTATCCATCCTAAGAATCACTACCCAGATTGAGTAAAACAGATTCTAAAAACAAAACAACTAAAAAGTATTATCACAGAAGTGTCTTTTTGGTTTCAGAGAAACGAATTTTGTCAAAAACTAGCTGCTTAAACACTCCCGGAGTCAGGGAGCTTAGCACTTGCTGCATGATAACGGCTCTGGCATGCCAATATTCGCCTAAAACCTGTGTTAACATTCATGTTGTCTGAAACTTAACACAGTGAAACTTTTAGCAATAGGTGATAAAATGAAAACCAAAATAGATTGAAACAAGTGGAAAATTCATCAAGGTCTGATGATGCAATGTTTCCAGCCAATATAAGTACACTTTAACAACTTGTTCTTTACTGTAATCCAATTGTTAACATACTGAAACAATTTTGGGGCAGCTCATAAGATTGATCGTATTCATTAGTATTTTTTCTGACAGATACTCAGGACGTTACATTTACTTCTCAGCTGGAAACTATATGCAAGTCTGCCAGATATGGCAAACTGTGAGTGTTTGGGGAGGGGGAAGGCTATAAAGCTGTTAAATTGCCTACAGTTCTGATACAGCACAGAACATCTGGTCTGGAGAGCTTGAGGAAACACCATTAAATAGGCCGAAAAGAAAAAAATCTTTGTGCTAAGAAACAGTCCAGGTTTTGTACGCTGCTGTCAGAGGTATAAAAAAAAACTTGGCACGCTGGGTTATGATTGGTCAGTCACGTACAGAGCCAGACACTCTAGCAATTGGGGTTTGTTAGACATCTGGTCTAGTTCCACCAGCCCCTTCAAATGAGGGAGGGGAGATGGAGGAATAAAAATGAAGCAGCTACTCCAGCATTCCAAAATGTACACATCAGGGCTCTGATAGCAAGAAAAATAAACAGAAAGAAGGAAACCCTGTCTAGACTTAGCTGCTGCTGAGGCTGCTGCAGAAACAGGGTTGGTATTTACTTGAGAAGGCCTGCCAGGCTGCTCTTAGAGGCAAAAAGACAGAAAGCAAAAATAGTAGTAATAACATTAAGGGAAGAGAAGAATAATAAGGAAACTCCTACTAACCGTAAATGAGAACGACAGATTCTTCAATGGCATGCTGGTAACTGAACTGCGAGTCCAGGAGTGCCCGGGTGACGAACGAGCCGTAGTACGTGGACTGGTACCAGCCCACGTGGAGATGGTCGATGTTGACATGGCGAAGGCTGCGCATCATTTCCATCTGATATTGCACTAGACGATACAGGGAGGAGGGGGTAAAAGAAAATCTATTTAATGATACCACAAATATTAAAGACAAGCCTTTTTGGAAATGAGTTTTTACACAACAATTTATCAGCTATAGGGAACAGGTTTCCAGATTTAAAACTTATTCAGTTCACATATGAAGAAAATGAATTTAAGCTTTCATATGATTTCAAATCACCAAAGCTTTCTTTTTTCATTGATGAAATAACATGTTGTAGAAAAGTTACTAAAAACACAATAATAATGCCTTGTTCTAAAATGAAATTATTTATTAAATGTGATTTTCACTCCCTTCTCAAAACTCTTAAAATAGTCAATGCTTAAGAAAAAATTTGTGTAATTGCTAAACTCATTGGTTTTAAGAAATTTCATTTTAATTAATAAGCAAGAATAGTTATCAATGTCTTCTTCAACCAAGATTTTAGAACTGAGAAGTTAAAATCATCAAGAAAAGGAATAGGGAAACAATTAACTACCACATTATTTAGAATATGAACAGAACACAAGCTGTAGCTGACTTAAAATAGAAGAATTCATTTTTGCCTTCATTTGGTGCCCCCTGCTGCATATGCTAAATTTTAAAAAGAACTCTTTTCTTGTGCGTTCTTTTGTGTTAACTAAGAGATACTAATTTTTCATTAGTTATAGGTTAATCACCATGTATAGAATGAAAAGGTTGAAAGACTTTTACTCCCTTTAAATTAATGACTGTAATGTGTATTATTAACTTAAAGCAGTATTACTAGAAAAACAGGTGCAAACTAAGAATATAATAAAAGATTAAAATCTTTAAAAGCAATATAGCCCAATAATGAGTAGCAAATATGTAATACAGGAGAAATTTTTATAGTCAACCTACTATGCAAGCTATTTCTATTATATAATGAACGCACAACTATATATATTTGCTTAACTCCAAATCTAATCATTTCATTTGTAAAATTCTTAATCAGGTTTTAGCAAAAGTAAAGTTATATGTTTGTCATTTCCTTGGTTATACAGCACGATGGTTTTATAAAGCAAACAGGATTCAGGATCATAGAGTACAAAAGAACCCACCACAGATGGGCATAATCTTACTTTTCAACATTTGTTACTAGGCAAAGAAATTATAAATCTGCTTAATTCCAAGGAAAGTTCTATTTCTCATGATAAAATATGGCAGTCAACTTTTTAATTATTCAAGAATTATATGTTTTTTAAAAAGTTTTTCTTTTTATATACAATATGCCTCTAGAAGCAGTGTAAAATTAATATGACAATCTTATATCAATTACCTTTTAATTTAAATTTTTGTGTCTCTGGGACATAATAGACCTCCTTTCCAGCTAGTTTAATATATTCATATCAACCACATAAATGTGGTATCAAATCATTGCTTTGGTCTCTTTCTGCTGTAAGATTCCCTCTTTTAAATAAAAATAAAATCACTAACTTGGCAAATGAAATTTAATCAAAGTTAACTTAAAAGTTCTAATATCACAAATAAAATAGGAGTCAGACTAAATTTACCATTCATTTTAAAAGGACAAGGAGGAAAAGATGGGGAGAGATTACCAAGAAATTGACAATATACACATGATTGTATAGGGTGATTTCTTTTATATCAGTACTTCCAAAATATGTGTCAGTGTACAATTTAGCTATAATATAAGCAGAAATTAGATTCAGTTGGCAACAGTAGAAAAAAGAAAAGACCTAGAATCTTGAAATCTAGGTTCTTTCTATACCAGTGCTTAGATTTTTCCCATAGCAGATCCTACTGTCCAGGCAATGACTGTTTTCTGATGCTTAGCTTTCCCATCTCTAGAAAGATCTAAGAGCCCATCACAACAAAAATGTTGAGACTCCACACTGTTACCTGGATATGCTAATTATAAGTAATAATTTTTCTATAGACTAAATCATAGCCTCCAGCATGCATTAATACTTAAGAATGAATTTCTATGAAAAACAGTAATCTTACTAAGTCTCTTCCCAAATAGATTGAATATAAAAGCTTTTATAATAGCATTTTCAGGATGTAGAAGATTAAAAAAAAAACAAAAAAACAAAAAAACACCTCTATGAGCAGTAGCAAGCCTCCAAATTCCTTCTTCATCCAGAATCTTACCTACTTTAAGCCCCTTGGACAAAAATGATATGAAGTGTTCCTCTTAGCTAGGAAGAGACTGGGGAATAGGAGGCTTGTAGCCCTATGGAGTTAACACTGCTCCAGTGTTATTTAACTCTGAGAACTGAAGTGGAGAGACAGCTTCTATGCTGGTAGAACTTGGGGCAGGGGGCAAGGGAGTTGGGTTGAGGAGACGACTACTTCCATTTTCCCTTTCTATAGCTTAGAAAATCACGACACACAAGATTTTGCAAAGCTCCAATAAAAACTTTTTTTTTTTTTAAGTATTCTTCATTTTTGAGATGGAGAGAGTGCACACGCACTGAAGGGACAGAGAGAAAGGGAGAGAATCACAAGCAGGCTTCGCACCATCAGTGCAGAGCTCGATGTGGGGTTCAAACTCGTGAACCCCAAGATCATGACCCGGGCCAAAATCGAGAGTTGTATACTTAACCAACTAAGCCACCATGGTACCCTTAAAAAAAAAAAACACCTTATTTTTAAAGTCATAATTGTTTTCATAGGACCTAAATATGGCAAATAAATATTAAATTTTAAGGGACACGAACAAAACAGGTAAGTTGATAAAATTGCTTCTGAAAATCTACAAGGCACTAGAATTTCACTATTACACAAATATATTGTGGGCCTCTTCTGTGCGAAATTTCTGGATAACCTCTATTTTGGTTTGGACTCACTACCCCAACTTTAAAAATTAAAAACACAACTTAAAGAATGTCCTCCTGGAGGCGTCACCCCCAGAAAGAAAAGACCTTAAAAGGACCGCAAGGGATCCGTGAAAAGATGAGCATGGAGGTGGTGCTGGAGCTTCCAAATAAAGTTGGGCACACTGAGGCCCAGTCCTCACCAGGACTATTCACATGAGTCTCCAGGACACAGTTCAAAGAGGCACATTTAATTAAGTGGTATTTCTTCTATTATACACAAGCTGAGGAACAAGAAAAAACTCACAACCAGCCAAGTGATTTGCTTTCTCTGCAGACTTTTAGATTTGTGTCCTCTGTCTACTGTTGACACAGACGTGTGACTCTTATCTCCCATCACCCACACAGGGTTTCCTTTCCTCGTCCTCCAACCCACATTTTCAAAAAGCACAAAACCAAACCCTACAGAAGTATCCTGGTAAACTTAAGCAGGGATAAGAAATGCAAGCAGACCATCCTTAAAACGGTCTCAAAACCATGCTGCCGGCAGCTACCAACACTCAACTGATCTGAGCTGCCCGGCCAGCTCACAACTTTCGCCACTCTGACCTACAGAAGACACAAGGAAAAAACCGTGAAATGGTGACGTGCCACTAAATTTTACACAGGAAGTAAGGCACGGTCATGGCAGATTCTAACCTCCCAGGTGAATGCCATCATTGCTTTTGTAGCTATGCTAATTTCTCTAGGGAGTTATACTGGGGTGGGTGCTTAAGGCACACGCAAGAGACCCAATTTAGCTACAACACAAAGGTAACAGGTAAAGGGAGGAAGTTCATGCGTTCTGGAAGTGACTGTGATAAAGCCTTGTCCTAGCCCACAAGCTCTGGGTGGGTGGAAGGTAGAAAGAACTATGTTTTTGCCTTCTTATGCCCAGCTGGACTCACTTTATTGGGCTGGGGTTTTACCAGGAGAGCACAAAAGATGCACCCAGGCAGAGACAAAGCTCACTCCTATTTACGGGAGTGCCTCACACTTCAGAACAAAGAGAATCACAACAAAAGAAACAAAAGAAAAAGAAAAAAAGATGAGGCTCCTCCATACCACAAACTCCTTACTGCTGAGTTAATGCAGGTCAATGAAATAAGGAACAAGCATTTAAAGGCATCATTGTAGAATTGGTCCAGGGTCAGGCAGACTTTCACTTCTGTTCTAAAATTCTCATATTTAACAGAAAGAAGCCCAAGCAACAATTTCAACCAATGATATTTACTTCTTTCTCACTTAGTAACCAAATATTCCTAGGGTAGTTCCCAAAGATGAATAGCAAGAGGAAAACTATTTAGGAGGGGGGACTATTTTTAAATCATGATAATATCCAACAGAAGAGCTCAGAATTGTATAGTGAAACGTTTAGGAAAGAACTTTTTAAGCATTCTTAGCTTAAAAAGCTCACTACGGAATGAGGCAATACAGTGCACAGCAAATGAATTTCAAAAACAAACTGGTAGTTACTATTAAGCCAACTCCCATTACTAATACAAAAGCTGTACTTAACATGCGGTTGAGGTGGTGCTACAAAATTTGTAAGGATTACAAAAATGAGCTGAAGTTGTATAAATCTCTTCCACCTTCACAACTGTCTTAATTGGTTAAGCCTCTCCCAAGCAAAGGAGAGCCTGATTTACGACGCTGAGGAGCTGTTCAAAGTCTGGCACCAGCATATTCATATTCACTTTTTCCAGATATCCTCTTTGCAAAACAGTCAATTTTAAATTGCCCAGAGCTAAAACTGTCTTAACTGAGGCAGGCTGCCCAAGAACGATTCCTTTCAAAAATCCACCACATTTGTTAGGCTTTCTCTTGTTTTTATCTTCAAATAAACAGAAAACACTGAAAATAATATGTTGTTTTATACTTAAAAGCTATATCTGGAGTTACACTGGCAAACAACAAACAAGTCTGAGATAGGAGTTCTCCTGAAGATCACTGAGAAGGACAATGAATGGATTAGAAGCTTTTTTATTTCAGTAGAGTAAGTAGCCAGCGTTCTTTCCCCTTCAATTCCTCACCCTTGTCTTTAAAATCATCTTCTTTATTTTATTATTTGAAGTGAACCCTACTAAAAGATAATTTCTCAGTGAAAAACAAAAAGAACTGCCACAGTTGGCTAGGCTGGAATGAGCTGAAAGCAGAGAGTTAAAGCTGTAGCATAGTCTAAAACTGAAGATAATATATGTGAGGTTAAGAGGGAAAAAAGTGTTTTATAGATGTCTTATTAGTTTACTTGGAAAAGACAAAATAATCTAATTTAAATTTTAGAAAATTAAAGACAACTTAATGGATGTACTGTCTCATTTTGTGACTTAGTACTACATCAAATCAATCCAAATTATCTTAAAATATATTATGATAAATTTATATTTAAAATACCCATATATAGCCCTGGAGGGAAAGGGCAGAGCTAAACATCAGGAGAGAAACTAGCACTTGGTGAGCACTTATTCTGTCAGACTTCCCCTCCACCAATGTTATCTGACCATATTCCTCACAGGAACTCCAACGAGCTAATCACCACTACTGAAATCCTCTTAGGAAAACTATTTGACACAATTTGTAAAGTAGCAGGACTCAGTGTGACTCCAGACTCTGACTCAAAGCCCAGGCAACCACCCTCTCACAGAATTCCATCTCTTCTTACTCGAAAAAGTGTAAATTATTTCCGAGCCAATAAAGCATAACACACAAATGCAACAGAAATATTCAATGTCTAGGTTTTGGGAAAACACAGCTCATGCATGTTTGTTGACCACTAAATCAACCAATAATTTAGCAATGCCAGTAAGATTTTAAGTGATAAAACTACTTTCAAAGGTTTCTAAATGTCAAAGTCCACAGTAATCACAAATAGGTAATCAAACTTCGAAAACACTGCATTCTATGTTACTATGCCAATATGAAACTTATGCCAATTCTACTTTGTAACTGAGAACTGGCTTAGATCAAAGATGCCTTACACAAACACATCAAGTAAGGGAACAGAGAGCAGATGCAGTAGATGAACCTACTAAGCTCAATGAAGAGATACAAATGGCTTTAAAGCAAGCAAACAAACAAAACCCAGCACTGTGCAGCAGAGCTCAAGGATTTCACCCAACATACAGGGAAGTGCAATACATCAAAACCTCCTATCTGGTTTAGCATGAGGGCTGACCTGAGTAGGACTTTAAAGAAAATAATGAGAAGCCTCTTTCCCAGCAGCACCAGTGAGCACACCGACAGGCTATGAACTATAAAGGTTTTCCCTCATTATTTAACAAGACAAACTATTCTGTGCTTTCCTCTTCATATCAGACTCTGCCAAGCTGCACATACGTTGCAGGAAATATTCAGAGCTAGTAGCAGATGTAGATTTAAGCAAACATAATGTGCATTTGAAAAAAGATTTAAATAAGAGTCGACTTTGGGTGGAGAGAACTATGGGGTGCATGTGTCTTAAAACTTCCCTATTCTCTTCATCCAAGTCTGTATCATATATTAATTCTTTCTTCAATTAATACATCTGTCACTAAGGCCACCCCTGTGAATGCTTAAGGATTTTGGTAACAGTTCATTTTTCGCATTAAGTGCCCTATAGACATTCTACTCTACTTAAAAACTAATCTGTTTTATTTTTAAAAGAAATAAGAAAAACATTGCCTTTCTTAATAATCTTACAGAAATGTTTTTTTAATAGTTCATTTGTCTTGGGTGGTTTAATTTCTTCTTTAGAGTATTTATGAATTCTGACCAATAATCCTTCTACATGCCAACCTAAAGATAAAGTAAGTGGAGGGGCGGGGTTGGGGGGACACAACTCTTCCAAAACTAGTGAGAGCTTTGAAAATCAGGAAAAATCAGGTTTTTTTTTGAAGTTTTAATGTCTAAAAAAAGTTTAATGAAATAAAACATATTGTTACCTTCCTAACCAAATCATGAAACACAGCCAAGAAATCCTGTTTCTTTGAGGTTATAAGAATATATATGCCCTTGGTCATGAAAACACATGCAAGTAAGTAGGTGATACAGAGCAACTTATAAGTTCATTATATGTCATCTAAGATCTATTTATACAAAGTAAATTCACCTGGACAGGGCCAAAGGCTATAGACCTTCTCATTCATCACCATGAAGAACTCTCTCTTGAAGAACAGCCTATTGACCAATGCTAACTCTTCTACGATTAAGAGCATGATATGTTAGAAGATCAAAGGAGACTTAGAAAATCATGTATTTCATTCAAGGTTACAGGTTTTTTCATGAGGACAAGGGAATACCTCTGTCATATTTACAGCAATGTATCAGGCACTACATTAATGCTAACCAAAAGTTAAGTCCTCGGAGTATTAAAAAAAAAAACTGAATATTTCAAAAACACACTTCTTGTTAATGTACCAGAAAGGTCACAATTTTAGGAAGTTATATATATACACACACATATATATCAATCTTACTATGCATCACAAAGGACAGGAAGTAGACTGCTTTAAAACACACAAAAAAATCATCAGTAAATCAGTACTAGGCAAAGTATAAATTAGAATATAGAGAGAAGAAATTGCAGGTGAGGCAGAGACCTGAACAAAATAAAGCAAGCCATAGATATTTTTATTAAAATACACAAATTTGGCTCTGAGCATTCTGGCAATCAAAGCAATAAGGCAAACATGGTCATTTATATTATTTAAAGGGAGAAAAACATCAGATCTCATAGTAGGTTAAGACTTTCCCCAGTACTTAACTCTAATATATAAAGTTTTCATGTAAGGTTTCAAAGCAAAACTACTATGCAATTTTCTGAGGAACAGGAGACATTTCCTTGTTTTACCTTTGATTTACCTGTGATTACCTTCACACTTGATTTACCTTTCCTATAAATCTACATTTTTAAATATAAAACAAGGGAAGAATGCCCTCGTGAGTATTTTTATAACATAACAAAATAGTCTGTACAAGTTATCAAAAACAAAAGGGCTGCCAAAATGAATTAATAGTTTCATCCCCTATCAATTCAAACTCCAGTTGTTCAAAATAGATGCATTAGCAATAAGCAGTAAATATCAAAATAGAGAACAAATGATGATTTGGGGAGGTACTATTTGCAGTGTACAAACAAAACTGTTTGTTCTGAAACCATTTACTGAGCACCACCTGTGCTGGGAGCCTCATAAACTTATAGTGACACCATATTCTAAAAAGTGGCCTCTTCAATATCACTGGCCAACAAGCTGGTGGTAGTTAATGCATTTATCTCTCCGGAGCTTTAATTTCCCCAGCTGGAAAATGGTGATTTCCATTTCCAAACATATGATGGTGGCAATTTAAAAATTTTACTTCCCACCAACTTGGCTCTGTGCTTACCGAGCATTTTCAGGGACAAGTCCCACAGGTACTATACACTATAAAGGTACACACTGGCTTTGTCCATCCCACCCTCAAACCCTACCACTCATAGGTTTTCTCCCTCAGTAAGGGGCACTGAGTCATCCTCCACACTCAACTTATATAGCCATCTACCTTCTGAGCTGGTCTAAAATTTATATTCTCCAAGGCATTTAGAATGCTTCTAAAAATTTTTTAAATGGCATGGGAATATACTCATGAGATGCACTAAAAAAAGCAGATATATATAAAACTATAAACCATATAAATGCCAATATGTAAACAACCTGGGTTGCTCCCTCCTTGTAAGGTGCAAAACTAGAAAGAAATATGCTAAAATGGTAATGGCAACAGTTCCCCAGGGAGAGATTATCAGGTATGAATTCTGTTTCCTTATCTATTCTTGCCCTTGTTTTCCATGATATTTGGCATAAGAATTGTTATGTTAAAGCCCTAACCCACCAATGTGATGGTGCTGAGAGATGGGGGCCTTTGGAAAGTAATTAGATTCAGCTGAGGCCATGAGGGTGGGGACTTCCTACTGCAATGAGTGCCCTTTAGACACTACATATAAAGAGATACACAGAGCCCACTTCTGTGTGTTCTAGTGCACTCTCACTTTTTCTCTCTCCATCCACAGGCCATACTTAGTACGTTGGGCCATGTAAAGACACAGTGAAAAGTGCCAACCCCACTGGCACCTTAATCTTGGACTTCTAGTCTCCAAAACTGGGAGAAACAAATTCCTGTTGTTTAAACCACCCAGTTTACTGCATTTTGTTATGGCAGCCTGAGCCAAGATGCCTTCTTTATCACACACCAGTTGTATAATCTACAACAAAATTATTTTGGCCTATGTCTCCTCTGTTATCTGTTATAAATTAGAGGAAAACCAGTACCTACTTCAGAAAGTAGTTAAAAGAGGATTAAATGAAATCATCTACAGCAAGAGCTCTGTGTACTAAATAATCTCAAGAAAACCTCACTATCACCTATTACTTAGAAATGCAATTTAGAATCCAGAAATCATGTATGGCACTTATCTTGATCAATGTCCAAGTTTTTGGGAAACTGGATTTGATTAACTTGGTCACCAAGTGTTCTAAAATCTCTCTTTACCCATCTCCATATGGGAGTGGGCGGGGGGGGGGGGGGTCAGGAAAACAGAGAAGGGGATTAGAGGTTGCAGGTGTGACTACAAAAAATAAAGTCCATGAATCTGTAACATTTCATTTCATGAAACTGAATTCATATGTACAAATATGAATATGATCAAAAAACCAAATCTGGCATGAAAGAGGATGACAAAATGAAAAAAGTACTTCTTAGATACTAAAACTATAAGCTAATTATATTCAGTACAATAAAGAACAGAGTCAATAATGAAAGAGACAAGCTACAGAAATTAGATTTCAAGAAAAGGTAATCTTGGGTGTCCTATTATTATTATGCATGTAACACTATAATTGCATTGTACTAGGTAAGTTTCTATCTCCTGATTCCATTTATAACTCTTCCAAAGAAAGGAAATAAGTGCCCTGTCCCCTCCCAACAGGTGACTTTAGAAACAACACTCAGAATGAAGGGATGGGGAGGAGTGAGCAGTAATGCCAGCTTATGTGGAGACTAGGTAAGGTTACTGGGAAAACTGCCACCCCAAAGTAAAACAGCTAAACTCAATCAGATACAGCAAAGAGCTTTACAACATGCCCCTACCAGCTCCACTCTGGCAGCCTCAACTGTCCAAAGATAGTTTCCTTTACCTTCAAACATCAGGACAATTTAGACTAGAAAATCAGTATTAAAGATGCTATAAGAAGAAAGCCAAAGGGACACGATCTTTTAAGAATAACTATAAACTAAATATGGGAAAGCTGGCAAGAATGGCAAATGACCAGATTTAAAGAAAAGGTTAGGAAGGGCAAATAATTTCCTATGTATTCCTTAAAACAGAAACAGAAGTCCTTATAATCATAGTCTCCATTCACCCCTTTTTTGTACCCCACCTCTTTTCCTGCTTGCTCTGCTTCATCCAAACTTATTTTTATAGGATAAGGAATAGAGTTCTATGCTGAGAAAATCATCAAGCAGAAAATTCGTATGGCAGCCTCAATAAATCTGAGGTTAGAAAACCTGTGGCTTGTTTTTAACAAGGCCACGTTACCTTTCCCATTAAAATCTCCCTGTCCCAAAACCACATGCGTATGCACTTTTGTGGAGAGAAGGTCTAAAGCTTTCACCAAATTCTCAAAGGGGTCTCAAGAGTGAAAAGACAGTAACACGTACTGAGATGTAGTAGAGAACAAGCCAATGTGGTCCATTTAGGGATTCATTCCTCTGTATGTATGTGAGGAGAGGGGGAGAGGAGGAGAGACAAGGTGTGAAGCCATAATCAATTCACTTCAGAGAGAGCCAAAGAGCAGCAGGACAGCACGGAGATCACTAAAGGTAACAACACTATCAGGAGGAATAAGAATGACAGGCCAAAGGACCAGGGGAAAGCCCAGCTTTCACCAAGATACCCACTTACCCTCTTACCCTGTCCTACCAAGACCAGGAAGTCTGTTGTGAGGAAAACTGGACTTTTAGGTGAAGCCTAAACCACTCTGTGACCAAGACTAGTAATCTCCAAAGTGGACAAGAGAGAACATGCGCCCTTATCCACACCGTGATAATGAATGGAGCTTGTAAGCTAAGACTGTTGTAAAGGCAGGGAGGGGGCTGTGATTCTAATAGAGAAAGATCCTTTCTGTATTTGAGAAGAATACACATTTGGGGGAAAGGCTGGTCTCTACCAAAAATATTAACATTATAAAAACACTCTTAGCACAAACCATATTCTGCTATGTCACAAACGTGCCTCGGAGGTACACAGCTCTAAAGACACACAGTAACCCCATCCTCAAACAACTCAGTAATCGTGTTATCTTCTACAGTTTTCACAGAGACCTCTAGAAGCCATTACTGAGACATGTCTAATCAGCTGTCACTATGTAATCTGAAGCCCCTAAAGATGTTTTTCTATGGACAGCCTCTTGGATTAGAAAGGAAGATGAAATACAGTGTGAAGGGAGAAGTAAAAATCACTGAAAGGCAAGAAAATTATACAGAAAGGTACTGGAAGGCTACAAAACTGACCAAATAATTCTTTTCCGCAATTGGCAGGAAGGATCCTGCCAGATGTTTGAAATAGAATTAACCTCTATGGGCTAACACTGATAGAAATAAACTGCCTAACTATAAATAAGTAAATATCTAGGGAAGCATAAATAACTATCTAGGGAAGGGCTATCTTTTTTTTTTTTTTTACTTTCCCTGAACTTATTTCAGATTATTTCTCCCACTCCATTAAAAAAAAAAAAAAAAAAAAAAAGGTGGTCCCTCACAGCAATGTCATACATACTGAGCCAGCAGTTTATGCTAAGGCTTTTGCAACTGTGCCAAAGGCAAACCAAACAGTATCAGCTTAAAATGATGAGTTTAATCGGAGTATTTGCGATGTTTGAAAGCATTTTCAAACCACGTAACATCGCCTGAACAACAACAACAAACTCTCCTTTATCCCCAAAGAATATATATATATATATACATATATATATATATATATATATTCCCCGCCACCCCACTCCCCCGACCTCGCAGAAAAGATTACAAATGGCTTACAGATGCTTCCTCCTTGTATTTTGGTGGAGAAAAATCTTAAACAGTGAATTCATGCATTCATTCTTTCATATATGCATAAGTGATTTATTCTCATCTATAACAAGCCAGACGTTTCGGTGCTATCCAGCACTGGGCAAGGGAGACTTAAGAAAAAGGTTCTTGCAGCTGACATCCTACTGGAGAAGAGCAGACAGGACACACAGCGTGACGGCTGGCGTTCCTGAGTGTTACACCGATGCTGACATGTTCCCTAGAGCAAGTGCCTGGGCAATCTTATACAGTTCTCTGCATTTTAAAAATGAACAAACTATCTTTGTTAATAACAACCAAGAAATCAAGTTTCGGAGTCAAGGACCCAATTTCACACCTTGCCAAATAATGCAATGCAAAAGAATAGTCACTAGCTGGGAAAACAGGAGACCTGAATCGCTATTTTGATTCTGCCATTAAACACAATAAAATAAAAAGAGGAAAGCTTCCAAATAACCAAACTGCCCTTAAAAATACAGTTTTAAAATCACCTAGACTTCATCTCAAATGAAAAGATGATTTTGTTTAATAGTTATCATGTGGCAGTTATAATAAAGAATTTTAGTGAGGACCAAATAAAAAATCTTCCACAAATAAAATTTTGCGTGTTTCTTTGCTAAGTTTTGAAATTGGAATCAATTATCCCTACTGTGCTTTTAGGTGCTAATAGTCCACAGAGATAAATGAAAAAAGTTAGCTTCACTAAAAAATATGGATTAGGAACCTAACGACTAACGACAAGTGTGGTCAGAGAGTAAGGGCAATTAACAAAGGATCACAGCTCAAGAAGGGATGAGAGTTCTAGACTAATGAGTTTATGGTGGTTCCCCACACAGAAAACAAGTTCTCAGACTAACCCCAAAGAAGGAGGAGGTTTGAAAAGAGTCCTGAGATTTTCTCCCCAACACTTATTTTATATTTCAGGCAAATAAGCACTGGAACAGTGTCCCTCAAACTTGTATCATCGATCATTTAATGGACATCTGGCACTCACAGACACCACTAATTTCCAGTTTTTAAAAAAGCTGTTGTCCTAATTTCAATTATATAAATAAAAGTTTAATAAAATTAAAATTAAAACCATAATAAAACTGCTATATATCTATGACAGAGATAATGTACATGACCTCCAGGGTTTAATATGCAACAAAGAGATGATGGCATGGGTTAAAGGTTGTGTTTCTAAGGCGCTGTTTTTCTCATTCTAGATCTACTTAGTTAGTTAGAAGTTCCCTATGCAGACTTACGAATCATACGGTAAAGCAACGAGCATTTTGTAACTGTCAGATGATCCTGCATCTGGGCCTGCATTTATCTGTACATATATAAACCTCTGTCCAAGAACATACTACATCCAAAAATTACCATTTCAATTAGGGAAATTCTGGGAACTAGATTCTAACCCTTGATTTTATTAAGCTCTGCAGCTATTTATAACCTACTGCCATATTTAGACGTGGTTTTTAAAATATGCACAGCAATCTCATCAACTTCTTCCTCAAACAAATTACAATTATCAAGGCTTCGTAAAGACGGAACACTTTACTCATGCCACTATCACATTCTCAATGTTAAAAATGGTGAATTTTTTACTCACAACTAACACTGTAAAGCTACTTAGGATACTATAGTTAAAATATGCTACTTTAGCAAATTATTTGAAGGAATGGAAATAGCTTTATTGGAATTGACTTTTGTCATAAGGAAGGCATAAAAATGTAATCTCTTCTCATGTCAAAGACTCATGCAGACATCTTTCTCCTTATAGGCAGTACTAGAAAAGCATGGTCAGATTTTTCATTCAGCATACTCTGAAAATAAACACCCAGACTGACATTTTATTTTATTATTTTCACTATTTTCCTCTGTATTAAAGATTAGAAAGGAAATAACATTATTTCACAAAGTCTAAAATTCTACTGAGTATAAAAAAAGAAGGAAAGAGGGCTAGCAATTTTAATTATAAGACATCATGGATTCAAAAACTGCAATCCACTTTCATAGATGTACAGGTACAAAAATGGAGAAAAATTCTAAAGCCAATGAAGCATCTCCCTGTCAACAAAGAAGTGTGTGGGTAGCAGTACCCAGCTGAAAACACAACTGTACTCCATCAGTACTGATCCTAACACACTTTTTCCTGTCTGTATCACAGTTCACAAAACAACTGTTAAACAAATATGATGAACAAGAAAATTACAACCACTTCTCTTTTACGTAAGAACAACATAGAGGCTAAGAAGAAATGCTTCTGTGCACCTCAATTGTAATCAATTGTGAAGCTGAATATATAGGAACATGTACATTTTTAATAGTAAATGCCTAATTGATATTAGGCAGTATTATTTAAGAGTCATTTTGTAAAAGAAACAACATAGTTTTCTTCCCAACCACAGTGTTTGCCATTACCTTTGCAGCTGTTTTACAAGGTTCACTGCAATAGTTTGACTTCTGCTTGTTTGTGCTTTAAAAAAATTTTAAAGGTGGGGTGCCTGGGTGGCTCAGTCAGTTAAATGTCTGACTCTTGACTTCAGCTCAGGTCATGATCTCATGGTTTGTGAGTTTGAGCTCCATGTAGCTGACCTCAAGGCACCTGCTTTGGAATCTCTGTCTCCCTCTCCCTCTGTCCCTCCACCACTTGCTCTCTCTCAAAAAAGTAGAAAAATAAACATTAAAAAAAATAAAGCAGTACTATGAACGATGCTCTGGTAGTTGACATTTGCCCATTTTTAGCTACAAAATACATTATGTTTGGAAATAATTGTTTGGAGAGTATTGTTTTACATTTGTCCTGAAAGTACTGTTTTACATTTTTCCTGAAAAATTATCAATTTACCAAAAAAAAAAGTCACCATAAATTTTTAAACAAATGTTTTTGATGACATTATGCCACTGCTTGAGAAAGTTTATGAATGACCAAAAACTTTGAAAAAAAAAAAAAAAAAGAGGCGAATGACTCAAGAAGTTAGTAAGTGGTTGAGCACCGGACCCTTGATTTCAGCTCAGGTCATGATTCCAGGGTTGTGGGATAAAGCCCCATGTTGAGCTCTGCACTGAGTGGGGAGCCTGCTTAGTATTCTCTCTCTCTCCCCTCTGCCCTTCTCTCTCACTTGCACACTCTCCTTCTCTCTCTAAAATTAAAGAAAAGAAAAGAAATCAATAAAACCTGCTTTCAGGCAGTCATAGTAATAATTGTCTCATGGTAATTCCTAATTACTTACTGAGCACCTATTATATTTCAATCAATAAATCAAATACTCCCCATATTTTATATTAAAGTAGGTATTAGTATTTCCATTTGTCACTAGTAACTTGCTCATAAAAAAGGTAATGACCAGTACTCAAAGCTGGCTTTCCCAGGTACCAAACCCACATTCTTTTCAATATGCCATAAAAATGTTTACACCCTATAACTGATTCCTCTGCTAGAAATCAGTTGTAAGATTATAATTCAAATTTCGAAAAACAAAAAAAGTTCTGCTACTAAGTGGTCATCAAAAATTAGAAACTGTAATATTTCTGGTGACAGGAAGATTTAACTGTGAAACATTCATGCCTTTAAGAGTTTTCACAGTACAGCTTTAACAATGATGAAGATCATTCTAGATCACTAGATGTACTATAATGTGAAACAGACACAAAAGTTAATAAAAACATTAAAATCAACATTAAGCATTTTAAATTTTAAAAAGCATTCTAGGTTGAAGGAAATATACCAAATCATTAACAATCACTGAGATATAAAATGAATAACTTCTCCTGTTTTCCAAATTCTCTAAAAAATTATTCTATAAACTTTTTATAATTCAGAAAAACATTAAAGAAAGAAAAACTTTGCAAGAGCTAAAAGTTCAAACAGAGTGCATTCTGTTCTTCAATTCATAACAAAATTCACATGCTCACAAAAGTGATAGTTAAGTTTAAAGATACAGATGAGACAGGGAGAGAGAAAGCACAAGAGATGCAAGAATTTGAGGAGTTCAGTAACAGAAGTATTTCAAGAGGTAAACCAGATGTTCCTATGGAACTGTAGCAGAGGATCCAGAAAACAAATTCATAATGTCAAAGGCTATATTCAGATCAAAGAGCAGAAAGTAGGGTCTATATACTGCAGAATTGTCCACTACACTGAAGGGATCAAACCACACTAAGCTCCCAGCAAAATGCAAAATTAAAATCAGTTGAAGTCTGCTGAGTAAGAAAGTACTGGAAAAATGAGAAGAGTGCTTCTTAAGCATGTCAGGGGGAAAAGGAAGTTTAGCAATCAGGTTGAAACATAGAGGCCAAAAGCATAATTTAAGTGAACAGTGTCTCATTCGAGGCAGTAAAAAGTAACAATAATTAGCAAATATCCACTTTATTTCAATACCATGTCTTTCTTTCCAAGCATTTCTCTCCAGTTTTACTTTTTTTTTTTTTTTTAAATACATTAGGCAATGTTTGAGATACTTTCTCCAAGGACAACAAAAACTCCTTAAAAATATATTCCTGTTGGGGCACCTGGGTGGCTCAAGTCAGCTGAGTGTCCAATTTCAGTTCAGGTCATGATCTCACAGTTCAAGGGTTTGAGCCCTGAATCAAGCTCTGTGCTGACAGCTCAGAGTCTGCTTCGGAATCTGTGTCTCTCTTTCTCTCTGCTCCTTCCCTATTCACGCTTGCTCTCCTTGTCTCTCTCCCTCTCTCCCTCCCTCCCTTTCACTCTCAAAAACAAACATTTTAAAAACATTAAAAAAAAAAAAAAAACTCCTGCCTCCAGAGGCAGCATGTTACAAATGCTCTCACAAAACATCTTGCAGGTCACATTTCAAGAAAGTAGAAGGTACACACATGTAAAAATTAAAACTATCCTAAGTGTTTGTACCTAATAAAATTTACCTTCCCTACAAAATTAAAATGGAATCTACTAATGATTTGCAGAGTGGTATGAAGCCACATGAGCAGGAAATATCTGATTTCTTGGGAAGAAAATCTTACCTTCCAATTGCCTATTATTTCTATTCAACAGCCTAATCAAGAAAATCTACACAAAAGAAATGGTATGATACGTTGTTTGCGATAGATGTGATAAATGAACTTTTCCAAAGAGACCTCTGTTTAGATGATAATCATCTGGTACTAAATTATGACTAGTACATTAAATGCTTGTCCAGAGAAATTAACTAAACTTGCATGAATATTTTAAAGGTCAAAAGATCTCATAGAACCTACCATCTACTAAACAATGACATTTTACAGATGGCAGCATAAAACACAAACCTCAGTAGACATCTGCTCTATCAGAGATACAGGTAGACATAGCCATACCCCACACAGTAAGCAGAATGCCTTTTCACTGTCCCAATGCCCTATATATGTCCTTAGTGTGAGAGATTACCCTACCTCATATGTACTTACTCCAATTTTGAGCTTTGCTTCTTTATATGTTATTTTGCTTGGGCAGCCATAACAATATACCACATACCAGGTGGCTTAAACAATAGAAATTTATTTTCTCATAGATCTGGAGGCTGGGAAGTCCAAGGATCAAAGTGTTGGCTACCTCAGTTCCTGGTAAGAGCCCTCTTCCTGGCTTGCCCTGCTTCTCCCTGTGTCCTCACATTACGGAAAGGATGAGTGCACAAGTTCGTCAGTATCTCTTCTTGTAAGGACTTGGATCGTATCAGACTTTGACCCTAGCCTCAGGATTTCATTTAACTCTAGTTACCTCCCAATGGCTGTATCTCCAAATACCATCATATTGGGGGATAGGGCTTAAACAAATAAAATTTAAAGGATACAAACAACATATAAAATTTGTTAGCTCACAACAATTTCTATTTAACGTTCTAGATTTGGCAATGGTGTGTATGCACAGGGATGGATGACATAATCTAAAATGTTTTATTTAAATCATACAAAAATTTTAATAAGAAAATGATTGATATCAATATTCACAGAAAAAGCTATAAGAAAATACCGAAACTGGGCAAACGCAAAAAATAAAATCTCTGGCTAAGAGTTCTATGATGTGGATACAGTTATTATTCCCATTTTATAGACAAAACAAAGTGTAAGGAATTGTCCACTACTGGAGTACAATTGTAAAATAGAGTTTAAAAGTGTAAAATATGACTGGCGTCTAGTAATTCCCTATCTGGAAAAAGAACTAATCACAAGTCTATAAACTTTCATTTGATTATTAATAGAAAGCCTACCTTTGTTCTGTTTTAATCTCAAAGAGTTCTTATGCTACAACCACTGGAGAAAGCCATGATAAAACTGGGCGGAAAGAATCAAGTTCTCACCAGAATGAAGTCTTGCAGACTTGAGGGCTTTTTCCAAAATATTTGATTCAAAGTAGAAAGAACAGAGAGTGTATCTTCTGAAATAATACATTTACTTTAAAACTATTCTTGCTGAATCTCCCTTAAAATGAAGATGTACAATGAACATAAGTAAAGCAAAATTTCCAAAAGAAAGGACAGCGTGATTCCTTCCCTTTTCTCAATTAATACACAGTTTTAAATTACTCTGCAGCTATTGTATTCCTATCATTCCAAAGAAACAAAATGATGCATTTCTCCTTAGATACTACTGCTATTTTTATAAAACAACACTCCTTAATGTTACATAAAACTGCTAGAACCATTACTGATGGGAAGGAAAAACACAGAAATTTGGAATATCATGAAATCTTTTCCAGACTCAAAATTATGACTAGTGCTAAAATTCAAAGATTGAAGGAAACAGATAAGAAAATAATTCTTTTGAACTGTAAGCATACACTACAGGAAGTATGCATAGCATGGAAATAACACAGCATTTTACAGTGTTTATAAATCAACATCCTGCAGATGTTATGATTAAGAATATCCACAATTTGTTTAATTATAAATTGTTTAAATTGTCATATTAGCAAGAACTCATATTTGCTTCAAATGCTCTTTTGAAGGAATATGCAAGCCATAAATATATGAAGCACAATCAACAACGAATACTATTTTACTATTTGTTTCATAAGAGGTCCTTCTTGAAATATACATATTTCCCAAACTTTTCCATACAGAAAACAGATGCAATATCAACTAGAAAAATATTTATAAAATGTAGCTGCAGCACAACTTACTTGATATTATGCAAATCACCCAGTCGTTCAGGTTCTAAAAGACTGTGGCCTTTTGTTTCTCTTATTTATAAACCACCAGAGTATGTCTAAAATAAACTTTAAGTTCTGATTCCTTATAGTGTTTGATACAAGAAACTAACCAGAATTTGCCCTAAAGAGAAATGGAACATCTGGTAAAACGGATAACGTGCTTCAGGATCACATCTGCTGCTGCGGTTAGTATTCCAATGTGATAGCTCTCATCTCCATGCTAAGTAGTAAAGGCATAACTGAGAATAAAAAGGTACTAAATAAAGAAGCACCTTCTTCAGCCACGGAGTGCTTTCTTTTTCTCAGCAATGTGCTAACAACTAGACCTCACAGAGTACTTGGAGAAATATTTCTGTAATAAGTACACACTTCAGTTCAAAACACATACCTATTCAACAGACTCCTGCAACTGCTGATTACATCCCTCCCCAGTACACTAACCTAGGCATTAATCAAGACAGGATGTGTGCTAATTCTTGTCTGTGATTCATCAATTTATTCTGCTTTTATTTTCAATTCACCAATAAGAAAATCT
Organism: Suricata suricatta; assembly: GCF_006229205.1. Classification (NCBI taxonomy): domain Eukaryota; kingdom Metazoa; phylum Chordata; class Mammalia; order Carnivora; family Herpestidae; genus Suricata; species Suricata suricatta. The sequence goes on from NC_043714.1 coordinate 56,921,281, forward strand.
GGAGTAGAAGAAACAGAAAAGGAAACTAAAAAGTCCAGATAATCAGAAGAGATGGCATTATTAATGCAAAAAAAGGCTGCTTTTCACAAGCACACCATGCTCAGCAGCCTTTCTCCTCCATTTAGTTTTAACTTTAAATTTTCTGCCATAAACAGCAACAACAAAATTCTATGCTTACTACAGTATAAATCGCCTTACATTTGTGACGCTTTTAAAAGCCTCTACTGTGCCATCAAAGGTTCCCAAACAAGGAAAGATCTGCACAGCAGGAGAGGAACCCACTTACATTTTCTAACAGCTGTGAAGGATCAGTCCCCTAGAGTAACAGAAATCAACTGCAAACTGAAAAGTGTTTAGAAATAAAATGTTTCCATCACCTCATGCTATCAGCTACTTCCATTAGTACCCATGCGAAAGACACTGCATTTTACCCAGGATTTTAATATAATAAACTCTACTGACAGTGGAAAAGAGAATACAATTACAGACTAATCCTACTATTAAACACAGGAAGTTATCAATGAAGAGAATGAATACTTAACTTCCATTTCTGCTGCTTAACTACTGGACTAAAGAACTAATCACAAAAGCCTTAGGGGATAGTTTACAAGTGTGACTTACGAAACTTATTTTGGGTTCCATATTCTGGATTAAAACCATATTGCTTAAAATAAAAAACATTTACCATGACATCAGGAAGTGATTTTACATCAAGTTCAAAGTCAGTGATAAGCCCTGTGGAGTGAATTTTGTTTATGGTGTAGTGGTTTTGTGCATATCTTGACTACCTACTTATCAGAAAGAATAATCTATGTATCCTAGAAAATAAAAGATGAGTTACCAAATGGGCTCAAATCACCCATACTACATTAAAAACAGGACAATGTGAAAAAGATAATCAAAATTATTACAGACTGAGTTTCAATTCCAATTCCAGATGATTTTCACCAGTATTTTCTGAGCGCCCATCTCTATTCTAGGCATTACAGTAAAAGCTGACATCCAGCCTTGAACTGAGACAGTGGCCTTGCCTTCAAGCAGTTCACAGTAGGTAAGAAAAGCCACATCAACAACACCCTGTGATAAATTCAATAGATATACGGGGTGCAGAATCAATGCACAGGGGACTATGGCACCAAGGGCATTAGGAAAGGCTTTACAGATGTTCAAAACCTGTGCTGGTTTCTGAAGGATGGGCAAGAGCTTCACAGGCAGAAAAAGTGAAAGCAGTATTCCGGCCTGAGAAAACCACTATGCAAAGGCAGAGAAGTGTGAAAAAGACAGAATTTTTAGGGAGCTCTATAAACAGTCTCATACCATGCAATGTGCACAGAAGAAAGAACAGGAAATAAGGCAGAAACATAGGCCTGAGATGAATCTCTAAGGGTCAGAGGCCAGGAAGAGACTTGGACTTTATTACTGTGTAGGCAAGAAGGTGCCAGAGAAGGGTTTTAAAGGGCAGGGGACATGGGGAGAGGGGATAGTGACACTTCTCAGACTTCTGTTTTAAAGCATCATTTTGGACTGGAAGATGTACTAAAAAGGAAAAGAAAAGCCTTGGACAAAGAAATCTATTATGAGGCTACTGTAATAAGTCAGGCCAGAGATGATAAGAAGGCTTGAAGTTAGGTATGTGAACAGACTGAGCAGTTAACATGAAAAATGGATTACACTCAACCATGTCACATGTTACTTTAATGGGGGTTCATGCAAAAAGTATGTGTGCCATCAACAAAATATCAATTCCAAAAAGCATTTTAGGTTGTATACTGTATTAAAGAATTATCTCAAGACAATTTTAATTAGTGAGCATCAACAACGTTTACATTCAACAATAGGACAAGAAATCCACATCCTGCCTGCCCTAACCTTGGAGCCCCAGCAAGAGACACAAATCATGAACTGGTGTCATAGGATCACAAATCAAAAGTGCAATCAGCAAGTTTTCAAATAAACAACTGCTACAATTTATAATTACATTATTTTGTTATTATATCATCTAAAGACAAAGAGAGGAATCCACAAGAAATTAATGCAGCCATTTGAGAGGCTTTATGGAGTGTTTTCTACTTGGCTCTAATTTTTTTTAAGTTAGAAAGGCCAGGAGACATTTGTTTAATCTGGAGTATTTTTATAGGGTTTTGAAACTACATCATTTCCAAACTTTTTCCCATGGCTGCTTTCGTTTCTGGAAAAACCTTCAAATCTATTGAAAACCAACTAAATTTTTAAAAACTTCTAACAATGAGGGTCACACGAAGTTATTTATGTATTTCATGATTCCTTTTAAAGTTATTTATAATAGAAATTTGGTCACAAAAGCAATCATTCATTCAAAGAGAAACTTACTACGCCCAAAACGCTAATCTACAGTGAATCAGGTCTGACTACTACTCACATATACTTATAAAATACAAGTTAAGGATAGTTAAAAACAAAGTACTTCAGAAGGTCAAGAGACACATTCTGACCACAGCTTAAATGCAACACAAAAAAATGTTACAGTCCGTGCAGTGCAATAAAAAATAAAGATAAATACCATATTTAGCCAGTCCAATTTACGTCCCTCATTTCCCTCACTTCTTTCTCTATGATATTCATATCATTGGGGAAAACTAAAGAAACATTTGACTAACGGGGAAAGTTCCAAAAACTTAATAACAAGCAACCACTATCAAACTCACCACAAACACATTAGACAGTAGTGAGATACCTTCTGAGTATGCTCTAATAACATATAATAAAATACAGCAGTGGAAAATAAATACACTGCAGAAGATGAACCTCACAAATAGAATGCTGAGTAAAAGGAGTAAGACATATAAAAAACCCACACTGTCCTTACATTTATAAAGTTCAAAATCAAACAAAAGTGAATGCATAATGCATATAAACATAGTTGGCAAATCTATAAAAGAAAAAGTTCCTAACAGTCAGAATACTAGTTACTGAGGGGGAAACACAAGGAAGATATAACCAGGCCATAACACAAAGGGAGATGTGGTGTGCAATCCATGTTCTATTTCTTGACCAAAGTAGTGGTTATGTGAATGGTGGCTTTATAATCATTCATCAAACCACATTTGTTTTATGTACTTCCATAAAGATATTATCCAATAAACATGGTGTTAACTAGGATATGGGCACTCAGATTTTTTAATGCGGCAAATAGCTCAAAATTAATGAATACCTTGATTTAAAAATAATAATGTGCAAGTGGTCTAGTCACTTTAGAAAAGTCTGGTACTAGGGTGCCTGGGTGGCTCAGTGGGTTAAGAAAAGTCTGGTACTTCCTCATGGTTACCATTCAACCCAGCAATTCCCTCCCAAGTATACACCCAACAGAAATTATTACATAATGTCCACACAGAAACTTGTAAACAAGTGCTTACAGCAGCAGAGCACCCCAATGCCCATCCACTAATAATTAAACAAATGTGGAATATTTCTCAGCCATGACAAAGAATGAACTTCTGATACATGCTACAATATGGAATGCTGAAGATACTGAAAGCCAGACACAAATGGACAAATACTGCACAATTCTACTTATATGAAGTGGCCAGAAAAGTCAAATTCCTATAGACAGAAAGTAGATTAGAGGTTATCGGAAGCTGGAGGGAAAAGGAACAAGAAGTTACTGCTTAACAGGTAGAGTTTCTGTCTGGAGTGATGACAAGCTTTTGTAAATAGTAGTAATGGCTGTATAACCTAAGGACTGTAATTAATGCCACTTAATTGTACACTTAAAAAACTGTTAAATGTATAGGGCACCCAGGGGCGCCTGGGTGGCTCAGTCAGTTAAGCATCAGACTTCAACTCAGGTCATGATCTTGCAGCTCATGGGTTAGAGCCCCACGTTGGGCTCTGTGCTGATAGGCTCAGAGCCTGGAGTCTGCTTCAGATTCTGGGTCTCCCTCTCTCTCTGCTCCTCCCCCATTTGCACTCTGTGTCTGTCTGTCTGTCTGTCTGTCTGTCTCTCTAACATAAACATTTTAAAAAATTTAAACACTGTTTAAATGACAAGTTGTTATAGGTACATTTTACAATTTAAAAATATGTATGCCAAAAATGACTGAAGTACTGATATGTGATACAATAGGAGTGAACCCTGAAAGAAGTCAATCACAAAAGACCAGGCAAAATATGATTCCATTCATATGACATATACAAAACAGGAACCTATCATAGAAACAGAAAGTACATGAATGGTTGCTTAAGGCTAGATGTGAAAGGTCGGGAACAGGGAGGTGACAGCTAATAGTACAAGATTTGTGAGGTGATGAAACTGTTCTAAAATTGCAGTGATGGCCGCACATATCTGTGGATATACTAAGAAACAATGACCTGTACACTTTAAATAGGTGAATTGTATGGCACAGGAATCATACTCCAAAAATATTGCTTTTAAAAATGTGTAAAATTTGGGGTGCCTTGGTAGCTCAGCTGGTTAAGTGTCCGGCTTCAGCTCAGGTCATGATCTCATGGTTCATGGGTTCGAGCCTGTCAGGTTCTGTGCTGACAGCTAGCTCAGAGCCTAGAGCTGCTTCAGATTCTGTATCTCTCTCTGACCCTCCTCTGTTCACACTCTCTCTGTCTCTCAAAAATAAATATTAAAAAAATGTTTTAAAGTTTGAAAAAATGTGCAAACTTCATTAATACAGATACAAACAATTTTTCTGCCCTTATCTGTTTAGAGATAATAATGCAGACGATGGAATTACCATAATTGCATTTTGAATGACTATATATTTCTGAGTTAAACAACCAAAAAGAAATACCACTCCTCTTTTCCTGTATCCCTCGACTTCACCAATAATAGCACTTGCTGGAAGTACGTGGGGGCTGAAAGACACAAGAAGTCTGAAAAGAAGTTCTAAGCTGAAGTAACTTACTGAAGATTGCTATAGCGGACATTTAATAAGCCCAGGAAAGGGAGTACTAGGTTTATTAACTCCTCCAGACTGAAACATTACTCTCATCCTAACTATCTTTATCTAGACTGATTTACCCTGGGATTTAATTATCACCTACTTTTCTTCAAATTTTCAGTGTACAGAAGAAAAATGTCTAATATAATTAGATAAGCAAATACTCAAAGATTAGTTCTGCTCTCTGCATTCATCCTAAAATAAAGAGAAAAGTGAAAACACAGGTAGAAAATGTTTTAAGCATATTTGTTACATGAAGCAAGTGAATAGAAAACCCATTCTCAAGACATTAAAGGCTCTCAGAAGCAAATAAAATATGCATCATGGCTAAGTCCGCAGCAAGTTTCACCAAAATTAGTGATAGTATTGTATCTCTGAGGGTATATTCAAGCCTAATGCTTATTGTTCAGGTAAACCTTTTGTTTCCCAGTATTCTTTTTTTTAATTTATTTATTTATTTTGAGAGAGAGAGAGAGAGAGAGAGTGAGCGAGCAAGAGCGCGCCTATGAGCACAAGTACAAGCAGGGAAGGGGCAGAGGAGTGAGAAAGAGAGAATCCCAAACAGGCTCTGTGCTGTCAAGTACAGAGCCTGATGCGGGGATCGATCTCACAAACCATGAGATCATGACCTGAGCTGAAATTAAGAGTCAGTGCTTAACGGACAGAGCCACCTAGGCAGCCCTCTTTCCCAGCATTCTTAGATCAAAGATAAAATAGCCCTGATGCAAACACAGTTTACTACATTAAGAAGTTTGATAGCCACTCCTAATGAGATCAAACATTTGGTTAAACTAATTTAGGAAATGAAAGAACAACTTTCACTTTCCATTTATAAATAACAACCCATTTGCACATTTTATTCATGAAATACATTTACACTATACATTTAATAAAATGACACTAATACAGACTCCAGTTCAAGACCAAAATGTTACCTTTTAGTTCTGACTCACTCCCCATTCTATACCAACCTGGTTTTCAGTGGGAGGAAGGTGTGTTAAGAAGCCCTGAGGATACTCCAAGTATATGCACTCTCTCTTACAGTACTTTCCTTTGGTTTGCTCAACATGCACTAAACTTGCATTTCCTGGCTACCACATTATATTCTTCAATTGTTTAAATTTTCCCTCAAAACACCACTACCAGGAAGCCCTACCTACTAAAAAACTTTTTTTTAATTTCTTAATGTTTATTTTATTTTTTTAGAGACAGAATGCAAGCAGGGGAGGGGCAGAGATGGGCGGTGGGGAGAGAGACAGAGGATCTGAAGCAGGCTCTGGGCTGAAAGCAGCAAGCCTGATTCAGGGCTCAACTCACAAACCTCACAAACCATGAGACCACGACCTACGGCAAAGTCGGACACTGAGACACCCAGGCTTCCTGAAACATAAAATGTAATAAATCCTACAAAAGAAATACCCATCTTAAAGGGGAGAAGTATATAAAGTTTCTATCTTAAAATTTAAGGTTCAATAGATTAGACACAATTTTACTTTAAATCCAGTATAGTTTAATATACAGTGTTAATGTTAGTTTTAGGTGCACAACATAGCACTTCAACAGTTCTACACATTAATCAGTACTCATTCAGTAAGCATACTCATAATCTCCTTCGCCTTCTCCTTAATCTCTTTCACCCATCCCCCATCCACCTCCCCTCTGGTAACCATCAGTATGTTCTCTATAACTAAGAATCCATTTTTTGGGGCGCCTAGGCGGCTCAGTTGGTTAAGCCTCCGACTTTGGCTCAGGTCAGATCTCACGTTTGTGGGTTCGAGCCCCGCGTCAGGCTCTGTGCTGACAGCTAGCTCAGAGCTTGGAGCCTGCTTCCAGTTCTGTGTCTCCTTCTCCCTCTGCCCCTCCCCCTCTCATGCTCTGTCTCTCTCTGTATCAAAAATAATAAAACATTTTTTTAAAAATCTGTTTTTTGGTTTTACCTTTTTTTCTTCATTTTTTTTAATTCTATGAGCAAAAGCTTATGCCTTATTTTATTTAGCATTATACTCTCTAGATTCATCCATGTTGTTGGAAATGGCAAGAGTTCATTCATCTATATGGCTCAGTAATATTCCATTATATGTATGTTTATATACACATATATATATATGTATCACCACTTCTTTATTCATTCATCTATTACTGATGGACACTTGGGCTGCTTCAGAATTTGTCTATTGTAATAATGCTGCAATAAACATAGGGGTGCATGTATCTCTTTGGATTAGTTTTTGTATTTTGTGAATAAATACCCAGTAGTGCAATTACTGGATTATAGGGTAGTCCTATTATTTTTAACTTTTTGAGATTCTCCATACCGTTTTCCACAGGGGCTGTACCAGTTTGCATTCTCTCCAAAAGTACTCAAGGGAGGGTTCTTTTTCCTCCACATCCTCATCAATCCTTATTTCTTTTGTTTTTTTTTAATTTTAGCCATTCTGAAAGGTATTAGGTAACAGCTCAATGTGGTTTTGATTTGCGTTTCCCTGATGATTAGTGATGCACATCTTTTCATGTGTCTGTTGAGCATCTGGATGTCTTCTTTGGAAATCTGTCTGTTCATGTCTTCTGCCCTTTTTTCAATTGAATTATTTGCTTTTTTGGATGTCATGTTAAGTTCTTTGTTTATTTGGGATGCTAATCCTTTATCATATAAGTCATTTGCAAGTATCTTCTCCCATTCTGTAGGCTTTTCGTTTTATTGACTGTTTCCTTCCCTGTAGAAAAGCTTTTATTTTGGGGCACCTGGGTGGCTCAGTCGGTTAAGCTTCCAGCTTCAGCTCAGGTCATGATCTCACAGTTCATGGGTTCGAGACCCATGTTGGGTTCTGTGCTGACAGCTAGCTCAGAGCCTAGAGCCTGTTTCAGACTCTATGACTCCCTCTCTCTCTGACCCTCCCCTGCTCACGCTGTCTCTCTCTGTCTCTCAAAAATAAATAAAGAACATTTAAAAAAAATTTTTAAAGCTCTTTATTTTGATGTAGTCCCAACAGTTTATTTTTGCTTGTTTCCCTTGCCTTGAGACATATCTAGAAAAAAATGCTGCTATGGCCAATGTCAGAGAAATCACTGCCTGTGCTCTCTTCTAGAATTTTTACAATTCCAAGTCTCACATTTAGGTCTGTAATCCATTTTGAGTGTATTTTTGTGTATGGTGTAATAAAGTGGTCCAGTTTCACTCTGAAAGGTAGCTGTCCAGTTTTCCCAACAACTGTTGTTGAAGAAACTGTCTTTTCCAGACTGCATATTCTTTCCTGCTTTGTTGAAGATTAACTGGCCATATAACTGGGTTTGTTTCTGGGCTCTCTATTCTGTTCCACTGACTTATGTGTCTATTTTTCTGCCACTATCATACTGTTTTGATTACTGCAGTTTTGTAGTATAACTTCAAATATGTGATTATGATACATCCACATTTGTTCTTTTCTTTTGTAGTTCAATTACTTTGGCTATTCGGGGTCTTTTGTGAGTCCACACAAATTTTAAGATTGTTTTAGTTCTGTGAAAAATGCTATTGTTTTTGACAGGGATTGCATTAAATCTGCTTTGGGCCAGTAACATAAATTCTTCCAGTTCATGAGTGTCTTTCCGTTTATTTGTATCTTCAACTTCTTTCATCAATGTTTTATACTTTTCGGTGTTCAGGTCTTTTCATCTCCATATTTTATTATTTGGGTGTAATTTTTAATGGAACTGTTTTCCTAATTTCTTCTTCTGATGCTTCATTATTAGTGTATAGAAATGCAATAGATTTCTGTGTATTCATTTTCTATCCTGTGAACTTACTGAATAGAAGTCCTTTGTCTTGATCCTGACGGTTTTTCCCCCGCACTGAGTAAGATGTCAGCTGTGGGTTTTTCCGATGTTGGTCTTTTTATGTTGAGGTATGTTCCCTCTAAACCTACTTTGTTGAGGGTTTTTATCATGAACGGATGTAGTACTTCTGTCAAATGCTTTTTGTGCATCTCTTGAAATGATCATGTTTTTTTATACTCTAGTTCCTTTAAGTGTAACGTTAGATTGTTTGAGATTTTTCTTACTTCTTGAGGTAGTCTAGTATTGCTATGAACTTCTCTCTCAGAACCACTTTTGCTGTATCTCAAAGATTCTGGACCACTGTTTTTCATTTTCATTTGTCTCCATATATTTTCGATATCCTCTTTGGTTTCCTGATTGACCCATTCATTGTTTGATAACGTATTACTTAAATCCATGTATTTTTGATCTTCCAGATTTTTTCTTGTGGTTGATTTCTAGATTCACAGTGTTGCAGTTAAATGTTGTGACTAATTCTGTGGCCTAATAAGTGGTCTATCCTGGAGAATGTTCCATGTGCACTTGAAAAGGTATATATTCCACTGTTTTAGAAGGGAATGTTCTGTTAGATCATCTGCTCCACAATGTCATTCAAAGCCACTGTTTCCTGATTTTCTGATTGGATGTTCTGTCCACTGATGTGAGTGAGGTGTTAAAGTCCCTACTATCATTGTATTACTACAAATTACTTCTTTTCTTTCTTTTTTTTTTTTTTTACTAACTGCATTTTCTGCCTGCGTGCTCCCATGTTGGGTGCATAAATATTTACAACTGTTATATTATTTTTTAATTTATTGTTTAATTTGCATCTAAGTTAGTTAGTATGTGATGCAACAATAATTTCAGGAGTAGATTCCTTAATGCTCCTTACCCATTTAGACCACCCCCCCCTTTCCACAACCCCTCCAACAACCCTCTTTTTGTTCTCTATATTTAAGAGTCTTTTATGTTTTGTCCCTCTCCCTGTTTTTATATTATTTTTTGCTTCCTTTATGTTCTTCATATGAGTGAAGTCATATGCTATTTGTCCTCCTCTACTTAATTTCGCTTCACGTAATACCCTCCAGTTCCATCCATGTAGTTGCAAATGGCAAGATTTCATTCTTTTTGATGGCCAAGTAATACTCGTGTGTGTATGTGTGTGTGCGCGCACACACACACCCCACACACACCACACCTTCTTTATCCATTCATCTGTTGATGGACATTTGGGCTCTTTCCATACTTTGGCTACTGTAGGTAGTGCTGCTATAAACATTGGGGTGCATGTGACCCCTCGAAACAGCACACCTGTAGCCCTTGGATAAATACCTAGTAGAGCAATTGGTGGATCATGGGGTAGTTCTATTTTTAGTTTTTTGAAGAGGCTCCATACTGTTTTCCAGAGTGGCTGCACCAGCTGTATTCCCACAGCAGTGCAAAAGAGATGCTCTCTCTCTGCATCCTCACCAACATATATTGTTCCTTGAGTTGTTAATGTTAGCCATTCTGACAGGTGCGAGGTGGTATCTCATTGTGGTTTAGATTTGTATTTCCCTGATGGTGAGTGATATTGAGCATTTTTTCATGTGTCTGTTGGCCATCTGGGTGTCTTCTTTGGAGAAGTGTCTATTCATGTCTTTTGCCCATTCCTTCACTGGATTATTTGCTTTTTGGGTGTTGAGTTTGATAAGGTCTTTATAAATTTTGGATACTAACGCCTTATGTGATGTCATTTGAGAATATCTTCTCCCATTCCGCCAGTTGTCTTTTAGTTTTGCTGATTGTTTCCTTCACTGGGCAGAAGCTTTTTGTTTTGATGAAGTCCAAATAGTTCGTTTTTACTTTTGTTTCCCTTGCCTCCAGAGACGTGCTGAGTAAGAAGTTGCTGCCGCCGAGATCAAAGAGGTTTTTGCCTTTTTTCTCCTCTAGGATTTTGATGGCTTCCTGTCTTACATTTAGGTCTTTCGTCCATTTTGAGTTTATTGTTGTGTATGGTGTAAGAAAGTGGTCCAGTTCATTTTTCTGCATGTTGCTATCCAGTTTTTCCAACACCATTTGCTGAAGAGACTGTCTGTATTCCATTGGATATTCCTTCCTGTTTTGTCAGAGATTTGTTGGTCATATGTTTGCAGGTCCATTTCTGGGTTCTCTATTCTGTTCCACTGATCTGAGTGTCTGTTTTTGGGCCAGTACCATACTGTCTTGATGATTACAGCTTTGTAATATGTCCTGAAGTCTGGGAGTGTGATGCCTCCAGCTTTGGGTTTTTTTTTTTTCCCCCAAGATTGCTTTGGCTATTCGGGGTCTTTTCTGGTTCCATACAAACTTTAGGAATTTTTATTCTAGCTCTGTGAATAATGCTGGTGTTATGTTGATAGGATTGCACTAAATATGTAGGTTGTTTTGGGTAGTACTGTGGTTTTAGCAATGTTTGTTCTTCCAATCCAGGAGCATGGAATATTTTTCCTTGGTTTGTGTGTCTTCAATTTTTTTCATAAGCTTTCTATAGTTTTCAGCTTATAGACTTTTCATATCTTTGGTTATGTTTATTCCTAGGTATTTTATGGGTTTTGGTGTAACTGTAAATGGGACTGATTCCTGATTTCTTTTTCTGTTGCTTCATTACTGGCATATAGGAATACAACTGATTTCTGTGCACTGATTTTATATCCTGAGACTTTGCCAAATTCATCCATCAGTTCTAACAGTTTTTAGGTTGAATCTTTTGGGTGTTCCATATAGTATCATGTCATCTGCGAAGAGTGAAGGTTTGACTTCCTCCTGGCGGATCTTGGATTTATTTCTTCATTACAACTGTTATCTTCTTGTTGGAATGTTCCCTTTATGATTATTTAGTGTCCTTCTTTGTCTTCTGTTACAGTCTTAAAGTCTATTTTGCCCCATATAAGTACAAACACCATAATTTTTATATTATTCCTCTTGGATGAGAGCTTTATTCGTAACTAGTGAAATCACGAATATGAATTTCCTCTTCCCAGTGCTCACTCTTCTACACTGGTGGATGAGATCTTGCTTTCTAGATTGACAATCTCCTATGAATCCTCCCTAGGATCCCACTCTAGCACCATGGATTTTACCTACTAGGCCAAACTAAATCTCACAGACTACAATGATAATGATAGAAAAATAGACACATAATTTTGCAAGCACTCTGAAAGGCTCCTTAAATCTAATAAAAGTTCAACATGATTTCAATAATATGAACTAAACTAGGGAACTGAGGGAAAGAATCATTCATTTCATAAAGACTTACCCAAGATTCCTTAGTGACAAATTCTCAATACATTTTAAAAGACCATGAGATTTATAAAAGTACAAACTATATATTTTTAAGATCACCTATATATACATACACACACACACACAAAATATATATATAAACAAACATAAACATACACATACATATATATCTATTTTTAAACTATCAGTAAAGACCTATTAAATTTAATGACTCATACAAAAGACCACCTAGCTTATTACCTTTGACTAAAAGTAAATATTGTTTTAAAATCTAGCCTAACTGGAACTTGGGCAAAACATTTAGAGAATGTTTTGGTACAATAGTAAGAATTAAACAAAATTAAGGAGCACTCAGGAAAAAGATATAATCTGTTCTTCAAAAAGGAAACCTTTTTCCTGCCACTCTCATTGCATTTTCATTTTATATTGTGATAGACATATTTAGAAATACTATTTATAATATGTTTAATGAATTTATTCTCTGAGGTAAAGTACTAAAATACTTTAAAATACTTTAAAAACCGTTCAAAATTAAACTTAAGAGATACTGAGAGAACAGCAAGTCTTCCGTTGGTAGCTACAATCTCATGTGTCTTAATAAATCCTAAATTCTTCTAACTGGCATAAAGCTTAAATTTATTTTATTCTTATGTCAACACCATAATTCCTTCTTATCTCTTTCTACTTGGGAATAAAGTGAAACTAGTGTATATGCCAACGTAACCAACTTTGAAAAGATTTCTTAAAGCCCAAATCTTTAAATATCCAAACTTCATGTCCAGAAAGTCATGCAATTAAACCAAAATGTTATGTATCCTGAAAACTAGGTAAAAGTTTTTGGCCTTCAGTAACAATGATGCAAGAATTTATTGGGAAGTCAAAATAACAACTTTGGTTATGCTACATAACAAAACAGAGGTAAAGTAGATCTAAAAATATAGTGAATGTTTAATTTGTGGAAAACTAAATGTAAATACATTAACATCATTTATATCAGCAAATTTCAGTAACTGTGGGTTCATAATTATAAGTGATAACAGAACAGCCTCCCTAAAGAGTAAGGAGTGGCTATTTTCAGAGCCATTTTTCCAGAAATAACGTTTTAATGCTTTTCAAATGGTATCACCCACAACATGATAATGAATAGAGAATCACATGCTACATTGATAAGTGGATGCTGAATACTAAACCAGGCAGCCTGCTAGGCCAACTCACTAACACCTTGAACCCATGAATGGAAGTAAGAATTATAAATCTGTGAATGTCAAGAGTCTATTGTAGTGCAGTTTAAATGGAAATTTGTATTTTGTACATAAAATTGTTTTACCTATTAAACCTCCTCCCAAGACACAGGTTCAAAAAATAAAGAGGTTCAGCCGACAAATGCAAAGTCATTTACACTTAACACCAGGCAGTAACTTACCAAGGAAACAGGTTGCAAGTGTCAACATCAGAGTAAGTCAACATAAAAATTATTTGCCCACTTATATTAATTCTGTAAGTCTTCCCCTAAATAACCCACAACTATCTTTCAAAATTCAGTACAAACAATGTGAAAAGTTAGGTCCTCCTCATGCTCCTATGCCCCTCATTCAGACTTCACCTTCTTTCCAGTGAGTATATCCGTAAATGGGCAGTCTATTAATACAAGCCTATTACCCATAAGAATATGAAATTCACATATTTTCAATACAAATGGTAGCATACCACAAAAAAAAGCCCCCCAAACTATTCCCTTAAAAGTCTGTCTCAGGGTAGCTCAGTTGGTTAAATGTCTAACTCTTGATTTCAGTTCAAGTCATGTTCTAACAGTCATGAGATCAAGCCCTGTGTCCGGCTCTGGAGCCTGCTTAGAGATTCTCTCTCTCCCCCTGCCCCCCTAACCCCACACTGTTGCATGCACACATGCTTTCTTTCTCAGGAAAAAAGAAAAGAAAGTCTTAAGGATGCTCTACACCTGTTCATAAAGTCTTTCATATTTCTGTAACTCCACTGAATGGATGTCAAATATTTTAATATTTTAAAATATTCTCCTACTGATGGACATTAAGTTTTTTCCATCTTTTGATATTACAGATTCCTGTAATAAAACATTCTTTTATGTAATCACTTCACATATGTGTAAGGAAATAGGTAAATCAAATTCCTTTAAGGGAAATTTCAAAGTAAAGAACTATGAGGGAAAAAAACTGAGCAAATATTTCCTCTTCGGATACTGGTATTCTCCACTTTTTGAAAGTTCATGTTATACCACTTCACTTTTACAAAAGACCAACTAAAAGAAATTTAAAGAAGACTGTCGCTTTTACAGAAAAAAGGCAAAAACTAAATACTGCTCAGAATTTGTTTTGCAGCAAGCACTCCAAGGAGCAAGAGTGGGACCGCCACGTTCCTTCCCCAGGACCTATATTGAGCATCTCAGCATCAAGCAGCCCTAGCTCTAAACTGTGTCAGCATCGAGGCTATATCCTGATTTTACGCATCCATTAGCAAAGCATGTTTTAAGGTATCAAAACAGCCTAAGAGGTTACTTTCTGGGTCTGGGAACACTCAGAAGTTTTTCCATATAAATTAATGGTAATTACTTTTTCACTTCATATCATTTAGGCTTACAAAAGGTTTCATATAAACACTCTACTTTGAGAAAGTGGGAAAAACTTGTACTGTCAAATTTCTCTTCATACAATCAATTTATATCAGCAATGTAAGAGTGTGCCTGTTTTCCCACACAGTGCTTGTCAAATTCAGTGTGCTACAAAGCTTTTTAATCTTTGCAAATCTGAAGGGTGACAATGGTATTTCGTTTTAATTTTAAATTTGCATCTCTTACATTATAAATAAGGCTGAGCTATTTGCAATCTTTTCCTGTGAACTGTCTGAACCATCTTTGGCCCATTGTTTCCAGTGGTCTACTTGTTTTCTTTCTCTCCACCCATCTGATTTGTAAAAGTGATTTGTACATAATTTAGAAATTAGCTTTTTGTCAGTGCTCAACTATAAATATTTTCTTTTACGTTGCCATACAGATGTTTTAATTTTTCCTTTTTTGAATTATCAATTTTATGCCTTCTGGGTTCTGTGTCATACACAGAAAGATCTTATCTAATCTGAGAAAGCAAATTAAATTCCGTATGCAGTGTGTTTTCCTTAGTTTTTTCATGATTTTATTAGTTTGTTTTTATTATACTGAAATATCTGGCCTATATGTAAATTATTCTTGAGAAGTAGTTCTATTACCTCTCCCTAAAAGTTTTCCTGAAACTAAATTACTTTCAGATGTAATATACTATGTGATGCAGACAGCTTAATCATTCAAATAAAGAAGTATGAGTTAAAACTAACTCATGGAGGTGTACTCCAACACAGTAACAGGGAATGAGAAAATAAAAGTTTGTCTCCGTACTTCCTCTATTCATCCCATGATCCATCTCCACACTATCTTTAAACACTAAGAAAATCCCATCTAATGCAAAGGCCTTAAAAACTGTGCACAGTACATTTTTTCTGAAGAAAAGATCAACACCTTGGGGGCAGAGGGCTGTGCAATAGCCCACACCAGAGTGTTACAGCCCAAGCAGGTGAAGAGGGCGTCCAAGCCTAAACAGGGTAAAAAAGCAGCCCTACAAAAGGATGGCTGACATGGGGTGTCAAAGACTCAGTAAAGTGAGAAGGGTGGGAGATAATAAAGAACACAGCATGAAAAGTCAACACTGGAGCAGGATAAGAAAGGGCAAGGCAACTCATGGATGGTACAGAGGCTGCTTTTAGGCAACCAATTTGAACAATGGAAACCTGAGTAAGGTAGACAGGCCCACAGTGACCGCACCCCCCCCAACACCCCTAACTGGATACAAACAGGCCAATAGGCAACCCATCTCAAAAAATCGATAAGCTCTAGCCAACCAATGGATTACCTACACCGGGACACAGGTATCAAAAAAGGAAAATTCTATATGCTCCCATACCTCCTTCGCCTTCCCCATTTAGCTAGAGCGCCCCCCCCCCCACCACCACCTCGTGACAGACAGTTTTTGCTTTGCTATCCTGGCCACGGTTTCCTGACAGTGTATTTAATAAACTTCTATCTCTTTTGCTCTGCCTTGAGTGAATTCTTTCATAGCCTGCACTGCCAGCCTCTACCCAACTGGGTCATCCCACATTTGGGGTCCCTATCCATCAGGAAACCCCGCAGATAGGTAGTCTGGCATACAGTATCAGAGCCTAATGGAGTGAGGGCGATGTCTTGGATGTGGGGGGTGTGCAGTGAGAGTTGGAGCAAGGTGAGGAGGACATCCACACAGGAAGAGGTGTAACAACAGAGACAGATTAGTTACATATGGGAGAAATTAAACAGATAAGTAAATGTGTTAAGATAATGTAGGCCAGTTTTTTACTATCATAAAAGGGAGTTACAAACACAGAAAGAGAGAAAATGAGTATAAATTAGTAGTGCGCTAGAATTGGGCCATTTCAGCGTGAACTCACAGTTTTCAATATAGGAAAATACAGAAGTATAGATCTAAATGTGTTGATCCGTACATTATTTGTGTACTTAAATACATACACTCCCTAACTCTGTCAGCATAAAAGGTCCAGAAATAGTGATACTCCAACAGCAATGAACACACTCAGTGACCCGTTCTCACCTAAATACCATTCTTCTCAAGGAGAATACAGACTCTGAATTCAGAGTTGTGACAGGGAAAGTACAAAATGAGTCTGGAATATCATATTATATCATAGAGCAAGGAAATGATGCTCCAATAATTGATGGGGACATTGCAAAAGGGCACAGCTACCTTGAGTGAGATCCCACTGATCACACTGGTGATAAAATGAAAATCAAAATAATGATAGTAATACATAATAACCCACTGAATAAAAAAGGAACCCATGAGAATATGTGATTAAATTAAAAAGTTTTTAAATAGGGTGCTGACAAAGTTTCCAAATTTACCTTTTTACCCCAGCCAAATACTAGTAAATGGTTCTTGCCTGATACTACTCAAAGTTTGCTACCTCTGCTACAATTAATAATGAGGAATACTGATTTAGATTTAACAGAAAATCAGCACATTTCACGACTTTATTAAGGATTAGATTCCAAAGCACTACAGAAATCATTTCTGAAATAATGTGTCACTGCTGTCTCAAATATAGGATTCCAAGACTAGGGCTTCAGAATATTTACAATTCAGTTTTTTATTGTTGTTGTTAGCATGATTTTGAATTACTATTATATACTCAAATATTTAATCCCTGTATCATGTTTAGTCTTGAGAAACAAAAATCAAAGTAATTTGGGAAGAAGCAAATCTGACTAAAAAAACATAGAAAGAACAGCCTCCCTCTAAAAACAGAATGAAAAGCACAAAGACCAAAACTTGTTTTGAAGAATCAAACAAAACAAAATAGTTAAGACAGTCCACGTAGTCAAACAAAAAGGGCTAGGACACCAACCTCCCCATAGTGTTACACACTCATACAATAAGGGCACAGAAGTAGTGGTCTCACTACAGCTTTTCCAACAAGTTGTAGATCACCCCAAGGGATATACTGGGCCTGGATTAATTTTTTTTATAAGAAAGGATAGGGGCGCCTGGGTGGCTCAGTCAGTTAAGCGTCCAGCTTCGGCTCAGGTCATGATCTCACAGTTCATGGGTTCGAGCCCTGTGTCAGGCTCTGTGCTGACAGCTAGCTCAGAGCCTGGAGCTTGTCTTCGGATTGTGTGTCTCCCTCTCTCTCTCTGACCCTCCCCTGCTCATGCTGTTTCTCTCTCTCAAAAGTAAATAAAACATTAAAAAAAAAATTTTAAGGATAGATTTTTAGAAAAATTTTAACTTTTTTTTATGATTTTATTTATATTTGAGAGACAGAGACAGCACAAGCAGGGGAGGGTCAGAGAGAGAGGGAGACACAGAACCCGAAGCAGGCTTCAGGCTCTGAGCTAGCTGTCAGCACAAAGCCCAATGTGGGGTTCAAACCCATGAACCATGAGATCATGACCTGAGCCGAAGCCGGACGCTTAACTGAATGAGCCACCCAGGCGCCCCTAGAAAAGTTTATTTTTTAAAAATGCATGCCTCTTTGCAAATATATGGGATAATACTGAAGACTTGTTGCCTTCACCAGCCATCCTCAATGCTGACAGATCTGCTCCTTGTTCTCTTCTGTTCTACTACCAATAAGTATCTTTACACAAATGGGAACAAAGTAGAGTTCACTCAGCCAGTGAGCCTGTGAATTAAACTGGCGTCCACAACCTTCTCCATCCATACCCAAGCCATTGTCCCTATTAAAAAAACTGTACAAAAGGTATAAAGCCACTACAAAGAGGTGAGGCACACAATGCATTACGTTGCAAACTTTTTTACCCCCCTTTACCAGAGACCTCTAGGAAGCCTGTCCTAGCACTGAATTAGTAATGGTTATGTTTCTTCCCTCAGGGCCTAAGGCTTTATTTGTTCCTATTAAATATCATACTGTTTAAAAATCTAAATTTCAACTTGCCCTGATTACTTTGTATTATATATTATACAATGCAAATTAGTCTACTCAATAAGGCTTGATCTTGAAATCTGATAAGCATAATCTCAACTGATTAAATTAAATTATGGTGGAAAACAAATCCTTCATATTTCATATGGCTCCAGGCATATGAAGTTAGCTATCACTCACTAACACAAACTACCCCTTTTTACTCAGAAGACATCACATTTCTCTCATCTATCCCTCTCTTCATTCTCACTACCAATTCTCTGATCTTCCTGTACTCCACTATCTTTTCTTAAAACAGATATAAACATTGTCATAATAATCACAAAAGGCCTTCATAGTTGCCCACTGTCAATGTTATAAAGGCCATACTGTTGAACAAAAGGAGCGGAAATAACACACACTATGTTACAGGTATCAACGGTCTTCATTTTACAAATGAGGAAACCGAAGCACTAACTTTTACAGACCCTGCATCACTTTGTGTCTCTGGTCACCCAGCGGCTCTATTTCCAAAAGGCTCCCCACCACCTGGCTCCGCCCCCTCCCCAGTTTTGAGAAATCTTAATCTCTCATGGCAATTCCTACTTCTTTAGTGCTGTTTACCCCTAAACATCATTGATTTAAGATTTTTCCCACTGACTGATAAAAGACATTTTATCAGTAATATAGGACGTATATCTATTAAGAATTTAATATAAATTTTACCTACACACATTTGTATGTTATATAAATGAGTTATAGGTCCACCATTCTTAAGTCACCCAACTGTATCATTTTATAGATTACAAAAATCATATTGATTTAATGACACTGATTTACATTTCCACCCACTTTACAGTTCTATTTCCCAACTTTTGTCACCAGTAACACTGCACATTTGATGCCTCTAAATTCCACAAACTTTTTCCCTTTAAATTTCACAAAAAACTGCTAATTTAAATGAACACACAGGTGCTCTAATTATTCATTCTCTTGTAAAGGTAAGGATCCTGAATCAATTGCAAATGACAATGTAGATTTTTTTCTAATGGCAATAATGAAGTAAAATATGAAGTATTTTAAGAATCTTTTTTTTTTAATTTTAGAAAAAGTGCACACACGTGCCAAGCAGGGCAGAGGATCTTAAACAGGTCCATAAGCTCAGCGCAGAGCCCCAGGTGGGCCTCCATCCCAGAACTCTGGGATCTTGACCTGAGCCCAAATCAGGAGTCCTCACTCAATGCTCAACCAACTGAGCCACCAAGGCTCAGGTTTTAACAATCTTAAATAGCCACTGATAATCTGGCCCTGAAACAGGACCTGCTTAACTTCCTAGAGAAAAGAGAATACTCATCCCGGTAGGGTAGTGGCAAAAGCAGCTGAAACAAAAGATTAAAGCCAACTGTCAATCTCCTGAAGTTCTTAAAGAATCCTCTTCACTCTTTAGCTACCATTTAGCAAAAACACCAATGGTCAAATCCAAGTATGGCTTACTGTTCTAGTTTCTAGTGGATCAACCAACATTCTTTTTAAAAACAGAAGGAAAAAAACCCAAAGATTTAGACAGATAAAGGAACTCAGAAAGGCATCCATAAGTAAAACTGTCATCCAATATGGAAGTTAAATTTAGCATGTTTAGGATTCAGAGTCTACTTTGAATGCAAAGGCCAGGTTAAACATAACACTGGTACTTTTAAACACCTTTTTTGAGAAATGGGAAGGGATTTTTCTATCACTGCTAATTTACTTAGAATTATATGCTTTCCCAAGTTAAGTTCAGCCTTCTAAACATAGGGTATGCTGAAAACATTCAACTGGTACCTTTAATCATAAAATAAGACTTCTGGTCTAAATTTATTTTGTTAAATTGCTTTAATCAGTATTCCTTCAAAGCTACGAAGAAAAAAATACTTTTTTCTAAATATGTTAAAATTAGGGAAGAATATATGGCCTAATCACAAACAAAATTAAAACAAAGGAAACTAAAACAAATTTATCACACCATTGAAACACTGTTAAACTGTTCCACTCACTACTACATGATCAAGCTTAACTACTTCAGCTTTGTAAGCAATTCACAAACTTCCATTCTAGCCATTCAACAAAGATTTTACTATTTGCCACACGCCACTGCTCTACCTTCAAAGGAAACATTAGATCAATGAACAACCAGATCGGTAAAAGTAAATAATAATAATTGTAAAGATAATTAAGATATAGTCTGACAGTCCTCATAATATTTATTAATTAATTATGCTTTTCTTTACATACTCCAGAAATTCTTTGGTACTCCTCTGATTGGGAGGTGGAACTCCCCTCCTCTTGAGTATGGGCTGGACTTCTGATTCATTCTAGGGGAAACAGTCACTGTTTTCAGTGGAGAAACCTGATTGTCACCACCTAAACCAAATAACCAAGGTTAATATCACCAACACTAAGACAAGTTGAGTTAATGTGCCCCCTGGTATGATGAGAAGGGCACTTCACGTGTATTCTTCCTCAAAATCCAAAATCTTAATCTGATCATCTTTTCGTAAATGTCAACGTCAGGAAAAACAAGGGAAAGATAAAGATTGGAGAAGACTAAAGAGACATGACAACTATAGGCACATGGTATCCTGGGTCGAATCCTAGAACAGAAAACACGAGGAAAACTGAAGAGATCTAAATAAAATCTACAGTTTAGTTTATTACACCAACTTTTAGTTTTGGTAAATGCACCATGGTTATAGAAGATGTTAATATTAAGGGAAACTGGATGAAGTGTATACGAGAACTCTTTGCAACTGAAATTATTTCAAATTAAGAGGCTTAATTAAATATATAAAAGTCTAATAAGTATTACCAGGGAATAAGCATATGACCTATGAGAGCATGCAGCCAGGCTCTGTCTCAGGGATGTATGTATGGGATCTGAGGAGAATGTCTAACCTGAGTCCTGAAATATAAGAAGTTACTTCAGCTAGGGTGGTAAAAGAGATTGAGAGAACAGGATAATCTACTATCCAGAAACAAGACAGAGATTTGGTTTGGGTAGGAAACAAGTGGTTTAATACAGCTGGCCTAACGGGGGGAGGGTAAGAGGTCAGAGAGAGAAGAAGCCACCTATATATCTTCAAGCACCAGCTCAAATCCCACTGTTCAAACTAGTGCTGAGGGGACTTCCTCTTCTGAAACCTTTTCCTATACCAGCCACCATGTATTGCCTGGGAAAAGCACAGAACTTAAACAGCCATTCATTAAACAGTCATAGGGATTAAATGAATGAATGCCAAGTGCCCAACACAATGCTTAGCACATGACAAGTGCTCAATAAGGAATTACAATGGGGCTGACATGAACAATAATGGTAATGATGACGATGATGACAACATTCTCCCCATTGTCAACTTTCAAGGTTTTACTTTCCCAGTTAAAAAAGGGAAAAAGAAAGTTCCATACTGTTATGTTCTTACTGATTGCTAGTGAAAAATATCTATTTTACTAACAGATAAAAAAAATACTGGATGTACAGTTGCTGTTTTATTCCACACCCTGAAGAGTAAGGTTAGTCAACAAATATGAAGAGAGACCAAATAAAAGTTTAAAAACAACTGCATAGGGATGCCTGGGTGGCTCAGTCAGTTAAGCATCTAACTTCGGCTCAGGTCATGATCTTCCAGTTCGTGGGTTTGAGGCCCGCATCGGGCTGACAGCTAGCTCAGAGCCTGGAGTCTATCTCTGGATCCTGTGTCTGTCTGTCTGTCTCTGTCTCTGTCTCTCTCTGTCCATCCCCTGCTCATGCTCTCTCTCTCAAAAATAAATTTTAAAAAAATTTAAAAAAAAGAACTGCATAAAAGAAACCAAAGGAGGTCCCTAAAGCCTCAACATATCCTATTTTTTTAACTTTAAGAATTTAAAAATTGAAATGTTTTAAACATCCAAGAAAGAAACATAGAAGCTATTTAAGGCTATTTTTAAGCAAAGTATTTCAACCATTTTTTTCTTCACCTCTTACTTCTCAGATTGTATGCCAGTGTGTACCTGTCACATTGGTCATATACTCTAGGACCGTGGTCTATGTATATTTAACCCAGATGTAGACCTCTGGAGAGTACCTTTGTATAAAAGGCACTGTACAGTGGAAACAAACTATGTCAATAACACTCTGTAGCATCACAAATGGGAACTGTTCACTGTTGCTTTCAAATATTCCTGACATGGAAGTGCTGATGAGCTACAAGGAATGTTCTCCAACATCTAATTCAGACTCAGAGAAAGATCTTAACCTACCCGTATGAATTTAGATACCCAAGAGTATGTCCAAGGTGGTATAGTATACAAGCAAAGCAAAATTTTCATCTGATCCATGTGAAAAATTACATAGTAAGGAACATGACAGATAACATTCACACATGCTGTTTAAATATTAAACAATATATATTTAAACAAATACGATATAAGGAGGAAAGTTATTCAAGCTGTTTCTTCCAAGAGAGAAACTCTGATTTTTCAACCAAAACATTTTATGTTCTAATTTTTCCTTAAGTTATACAGATTTCCAAGATAATATGATAATTAAAAAAGGATGTCAAACACCACCTTACCAAGAGATCAAAGTTAGCATTACCAGTGGGGGCGTGTGGGTATCCTTCTAACTTCTAATAGAATGTAATGAGAAGGGCACTTTATCGCTGTGGGGTTTTCCCTCAAAACCTATAACTCTAGTCTAACTGTAAAAACATATCGAACAAACTCAAACTGAGGGACGTTCTACAGAACACTTAAACAGTATGCCTCAAAGTCACCCCAATCATGAGAAACAAAAAAAGATTGAGAAATGGTCACAGACCAGAGGGGACTAACAGGACATGACTAAATGCAGTGTGGGATTATGAGCTGGATCCCAAAAACTGAAGGACATTATAAAGGAAAAAACTGGTGAAAGCTGGATAAAATCTGTAATTAACAATAATGTATCTTACGTGCCTTGGTTTCTTAATTAGATTAATATACCGCAGTAATATAAGATGATAACTCAGGGGAAGCCTGGTTGAGGGCTACAGAGGAGCTCTCTGCACAATCTCTGAAACTTCTTAGTATATCGAAAATCATTCCAAGATGGAAAATTTAATAATAAATAAAGACTGCAGACTAACTTCAGGTTTTATATTTATGAAGGTTATCTGTAGCCATGGATAAACTTTCTTGGAATAAACACTATCACCAATGAAACCAATCACAAAGCTATGCTTCCATAAATATTTCAAACGCAATAACTAAAAGTCCTGATTAGGTCACAGAATTACAAAGAACATGATAATCATCAATTCAACTAGATTGATGCATACACTTAAAAATCTTCAATTCAACAGCCTCTTGCTGCTTAATTAATAAAACCCAAACTCCTACAAGGCTCTCAATGACACAGCCCCTGGTTTCTCGTTTAGCAGGATTTACCCAGGCTCACTAGCTTTTGGAGAGTCGCTGCACAATGCTAAGCTCATTTCCACTTCAGGTGTGGTCTTTGCACTTGGTTTTCCTCTACTCCAGGCTTTTCACCCAGCTAGCTCCTTCTTCTCCTTCACCTCAACTGAATACACTTTATCCTTCAGCTGAATTTACCTCCATATCAGAGATGCTTTGCAGAGGCCTGTTTAAGGTAGGACACCACCCATTAATCTCACATTGACTATTCCAAACAACGTACGTAGTTACAAAATGGACCAAACATCTCTCTGAATTGAAAAATCTTATTTAATATTTTAGTAATGCTAAATATAGTAAGTGCAGGAAAAGGCTTACATTTACTATCCCCACTGCTCTATCAAACATACCATTACCACAGAACCAGAGCTTTTTACAAACTATGCAAGAAGGAAAGCATGACAGTTAAGAAATTTAATTTTAGAATGTCAGATATTAAAGTTATTTGGTACCTGAAGTCAAAGCCTCAAAATGTGTATACACCCTTGATCTCAATCATCTGCCATTTCTTCCATCTCTCCAGTATTCGCTTTTTTATTCTTATTCCTACTGCCCATATTTCATTCAAACCTTCATTATCCATCTGTTTTTCCTGCCTCTGGCCATAAAATACTGATTTTATACTATCATACCTCTGCTGGGGAACCTAGAATGATTCACGGCTGCTTCATGTCTATGTTTCTTTTTCAAGTATTCAAGGTTTTTCATAATCTGACCCTATCTATTATTTCATACTATTCCCCCGAAATAAGTTTTTGCTCTGACATTCTCATCTTTAAGCCTGTTATCACATGCTTGTTCCTGCCTCTCTGCTTCTTATATGAGTTCATCCTCCCTGAATCAGTGAGTCACATAGCCTTAAAACTTACAAGTACCTCCCCGTTTCCCAAAAATAAGAATGTTACAAACTTCTGGTAAGCAACTCTACCTATGGTCACATCTTTTTCTTATTTTTAATACTTTGCTCCTTTATCTTATCAGGGAAAAGAAAAAGGCTGTTCACTGCCAAAGGCAAATCAGATATATTAAAAGAAGACCATTATATTCTTAAGTGTTCTTAACCAGGCTTTAAAAAGTTACACTGGGACATAGAAACTCCAAGCTAAATCACAACAGTTGTAAGAGTATTAAAAAATCAAAACAGTGAAAATTAATGAATACATGTACAAAGCATTTTAAATGTAAATTTCCAAAATAGTACTTAATGATTATTATATATTAAGCTAAGAATAACAATATCTTAAATTACCTCATCATCCCTGTCCTCCCCCTTTACTAGTCAAAATGAGTATTTCTTTTCCCAACCCAAAAGATTTGCTTAAATACATAAGATACCATTAAACACCTATGAAAGACTATTTCTACAGTAAAGAAAATTAGTAGATGGAAAGTCTGTTGACTGTGATGAGGAAAAATTTCTTTCATCTGTATTAGACTTAAAGTTTAAAATCTCAAGTTCAAAGACAAAGCAAGATAATTTATCAAACAAAGTAAACTCTGTGATTATTATATAATTCATTCATTATGGGTGAAGTAGTTAAATCTTTCCATAAATTCTCAAAGATGTCCATCAAAACCACTTTAATACCAGCTTAAGGAAAACTGATAGCAGTACCATATTCCCAAAGCATGAAACATAGATTTTAAATGCACATATTTATATCAAACAATAATTAACTGAATTATGCCAAATGTCCTTATAGTACTCCACTACGAAATATGATAAATAAAAGTGTAATTATGATCCAAGCAAAAAGCTAAAGAGAAGCAAGGTCGGATGAACCTGATATTCAACTGCTATACTTTCAAGCTTTTAATCTTGTATTTAACAGGTTTTCTCATTCTATGGCTCGCCTCGCTGTTGAACTTGCACTTCCCTAGAATTTTGGCTTGGGTAGTCTTTCTTTTAAAAAAAAAAAAAAATTCTCTTCACAGTTAAAGAAATTATGGTCTAAATCACAAAGATGACAAGAAACCTTAGCAATTTAAATAGACAAGCCTTGAAATAATATTGTGATCAAAGTATCAAGCAGCCTAATAAAACCCAGGTGGCTCAGGCTTATCATATATGGTACTCATTACCACAATTGCACTATTTAATCTACTTCCTGGTGTCAACAAAAACTTTCTGTTATTAATTCCCCCCAGTTATGGATCTGCTTAAGTTACTGCAGTTTTCTGATAAGACAAGTCTTTGTCCAAAAGAATTTAAAAAGAGAGAGCGGTCTCATTTTAAATGTCTTAGAACTGGAGCCATGGTTGGTAAAACCACAGAAACCACGGTGGCTTTGTATTATTAGTCATCTATATAAGTATATGTTAATTCCTAAGAAGGTACCAGATGACTCAGGACTAAGGCAGTTTTATAAGGGCTCACATGTTTACATCAAAAAGGTAACCATATGCACATAAAAAGAACTGTTTACAAGTTATAAACCTCAGATTCAAATAAGAGATTTATCCATTGACAAAGGTACACAGGTTAGATTCTACTTGTCAGTTCCTCTCACCCATACAAAACCTCTCCATCATTTGTATGGTGCTGTCAGTTGTAACTTGTAGGATTTTGAAGCTATTTTCCTATCTTTAGGTCTTACTGACTTTTTCAAAAGTACTTAAATGTTTCTCAGGAAACACATCTTATAGCATAATGTTTCCAGGAAAATTCCATTTTGGTACAGTGAACATACTAGGATTATTACGTCTACCTCTACAGTGGTACCAAACACCAAGGAGCAAAAAGATGATATCCAAAGATAAAGAATAAGAAAAGGGTAACATGATCATCATTACAGTCCCTGGATTTCCTAGTTGGTCTCAACCACAGGTACACACCATGACATCAAAAAGGTGAACTGTGACCGCTGCACATGGTGCACACCTCCAGTTTACAGACAGCTGGTCGTACTAGTTACAAAGGAAAACCACTAACTGCTCAGTGTTCCATGAGTGGCACCCAGTGTTCACATAGATTCCTTACAACTAACTGCTCCATTTCTTTTCCATGTTCTCTTGTCTTTCATTCCGCTTGTGCAGATGGCAATTACAGCAGATTGGAAACATTGCACAACATACCACTTAACAATGCTGTGTACTCAGTAAAGAAGGAAATTCACATGACAGTCTTTATCACTGCTGTCTGTTTAAGTCATCTGCAAAGAAGCAATGTATTCTGTAAGTTTTCCTGTGTCAGTCAACATTGATTTCCTAAGTCAAATTAAACCATCTCTATTCAACCTATTGTTTGGAACTGCATTCAGTGGCATTTAATAAGAACACATTTTCCTTCCTTAATCTACCCAGATTAACCTATACTTCATTACTTTCTTCATTCCATGTAACAAAATATTAGAAGCTGTGCTCTCAGTGTTTAAATGAGTTTCCAGTGTCTGAGCTGAATGTATATATTAAACCATCATTAACTTTCTATTGACCTGAAGATTAGAATTGCCCTTTATTTTTATTTAATTCTGAGTGTACGTATACAAACTTGGGAAACTTTCTGATGTTCAGTGTTAAATTCAACAATCATTTGATTCCATGAGTGCTGACAGTAACTGATAACACCAAGAAGGAAACTTTTAAGTAAAGATGTCATGCTTACAAGTCACAAATGCAGGCACCTGTATCATTCATTCATAGTGATTTGACAAAATACTCAGATTACTGACAACCCTCCCAAATTGTAGTGGATTACACATTTTCATCTTGGGGTTTCTAATTCTGATGTTGCCACTAATTTTAAAGTTGGGCCTCACTGAGCCTCAGTTTCCCATCTGTTAAAAGAATTACAAAGTTCCTGTTGTGATCCACTCTGCAAATGTGAAAACTGAGGCAGGAGAGGACCACGACGTCAATCAGTAGTTAGGCAGAACTTCACCAAAACTCTAGCCAGAACTCAGTCCAAATGTCCTTCTTTTATCCCTTTCAGAAAAGTTTGCAAGATCTGTCTATGAATGATGTTAGGAATTCTCTCACCTAAAACTCTAATGGTATGCATGTATACACACATCATTTCCATATATGCAGAACTGGCTACATTATTTTTTACCAGGCTCCCCACAGGACTAAGAGACAATTCAAAAGAAACTCAAGCCTGGATTCTGACAAAACATGAGTCTCACTGTTAGTTATGTCAAATATCTCCTAAAGGAGCACAGAAATAACCCAGATATGGCTTACAGAGATCTTAATATTTCACATTGTGTTCTTACCATCCCATTCCTCCTGTGATCACCAGAGAAAATGGCTAACACTCTTCATAAAACCTTTCACTCTCTTCTAGCACTAAATTTTTTTAGTGTTTTGTCTTGACTGACTACATTTTCAGGGCAGGAGTGGTGATGGGAGTGACAGAAGAAGAAATTTTAAAACGAAGAAGAAGGAACTCACATTACCAAAAGTCTTGGTAAGACTTTTAAAACCACGTGCATTTATTTACAGATTAAATTACTGACGGAAAAACTTTTGTCTAAAATTTTGGGAGTCACTACTAAATGAGATTAAAAACAAAAATAAATTTCTACCATGAAAGTAAAAAATACATGATGATTTATAAATTTTTAGGAACAAAATTATTGTAACAAAGCAACAGAATCTCAGAATTGCAAACTTGGAGAATATACATACAGATTTGCAGATACATACTGGTAAACCCAAAACATTCTCCAACCATACAAAAATGTCTTCTGGATACTTTCACCTGAATAGCAACATAGTCTAGACTTCACACTAATAATCTAATTCCCTAAAATAATGTACTAACAAATCTTCCCACGCTTCCAGTCAAACATACTGCTTAGAATAGTTAAGTTCTTTAAACAAAGATCACTTCAGAAAACATCATTGATAGAGAAATGGGTACACAACACCAATGGAAATGCCTGGCATGTAGTTCCCAATGAAATATTTGATGAATGAATAACAAAAAAAAAAAAAAAGGAAATGTAAAGGAGAAGGTACAGTGAGAGCAGATGAGCCTGGACGCCCCCGGGGCTTGAGGACACTGCGGTTGCTGCGGTTCTCAGCAGCTGCTGTTGAGTCCAAAGAGCCCCACCTACTCTGTGCTGCGACTCCTACAGCCACTGTTGCTAGTGGAAGAGTCCAGCCATCAAAAACTTCCTCTCTGAGATCAGCACTATCCAGTTCTACAAAACAAGCATCAGATAGATCTATTGCTGTAAAGACCACTGGAATAATTTTGTGATCTTCTCACCAATCAAGCAGGGAAGAAAGGTTGCCTATACAGTATACTAAAATGTCTGTAGGTTCAACGTTAGAGAAAACAAAGGGTGAGTGTGTGTGGGAGTGAAGGCAGTGGGAAAATGGAGGGCTGCATTATAAACCTATACCGCTATGGTTACTTAGGCCAAAATAAAGATTGCCTTTGTTTTCTTTTTTCTATTTTTTGGGTTTATTTTTGAGAGAGAGAGACAGCCAGACAGACAGAGCGTGAGTGGGGAAGGAACAGAGAGGGAGACACAGAATCCACAGCAGAGCCTGACTCAGGGCTCAAACCCATGAACTGTGAGCTCATGACCAGCCGAAGCCAGACGCTTAACCGACTGAGCCACCCAGGTGTCCTGCCTTTGTTTTCAAATATATTAGAAAGCACCTCAAATGCACGCAGTGAAAATTACTACTTTAAAAAAAAAAAGCAGCAAATAACCGTCAGGGGGGGAAGAGATAAAGGTATGAAAACCACTCTGACAGTGGTAAAACGTAAGCCATGAAGAGTCATTGCAAATGGATAAAAGCTTCAAGATCTATGAAAACTTCACTAGAGAGCTGAACATAAAGCAGAGCATGGCATGATTAAGATACCACTCTTTTAATATAAAGGGCAGTTTGAAAAACTCAGCATTAGCATCAAATCCAATTATAATTAATCTATCAATCTATGAAACTTGCAGGTCAGGTAATATATTGAACTGGAGCAGGAAGCTAGTCAGCACTTCTAGGCAAGATAGGAAGCAAGCCTGAATCGTGTTGCTTAGGATGGTTTTTGGAAAAACAGAAAGAACAAGGATCTTCGGTTACACACTGTAACTGTAGCTTTTTGACATTTTAATTAATGCCAAAACAGTTCATTTTTAATGGCTACTGCCTTAAAGTTTAGTAATAAATTCAAATATCTATATCTAAAGTTGTTGTGGTTCAAAACTAAGACAATTTTTATTTAATTAAAATGTAAACCACTGGGAATAGTAATTTAAGGATTACACTTTTAGACTTGGAAAACTCAGGAATTTTAAATACTATTTAAGTACTGTATCCACCTGTAATTTTCAAATCTTAAAGTATTACTTTAAGTCTGCACAAAATTTGAACACGTTTTACTTGGCTTCTTTCCAAACCATAGCACTTACACTTTAGGGACCAAGGGAGGGTATAGTGTAAAGCACTTTAATTTCTTTAAGCAGAAAAATCTTTTACCTTGACCACATTTTCAATAGTATATATCCTTCCATACATAAGAGTTCCTCACTCATTTAAAAGGGGGGGAAACCCTAAATTTTAAAACATTAAATAAATGCAAAAAATTTCTTCAAACTTTTAAAATGAAGCTAGACTTTATCCTTATTCTTATATTTAATATTCCGAAACATCCAAACTAAACAAAGAAAAAAAGCATAAAAGCATTGGGATCGAAACTTCACATTTGGATGGTATGGTTCATATTCTAATCACTCTAGTAAACCAAAGACTAAACCTATAAAGTAAGATTCTCGAGTTAGTTTCAAATCACAAACCACAGGCTTTCTGAGCAATCAAAATAATTTGAGTAAGCAATAACCTAAAGTTCATTGCCCTGAATATTCAGTGATAAGCCATTAAATGTGAATGGTTTAACATTTTCAAAATACTACCATGAATAACAACAAAGAGATCAGTACCCAGGAGAATTAAATCATAAGTCAGTGTACACATTCTCTCTAGTTACCTACCTACACACTGTTTCATTTAAAATGAAATACATAGGAAATGTTTTTATTAAATATTTGAAATTAATTAAATAACAAATTTAAACATGTATTAAATATTTTAAATACAGCTAAATGCAGCATGGGTCCCAGATTTCTATTAACAAAACACTAAACTATCATCAGGTGTCCTTCATGTACCAGAAGAGCCTAGATGTCAAAAATAGCCTCTGTACCTGGATATAAAACCAGCAACAAAATTTGGAAGACATTATCAAGGAATGTACAATAAAGATGCCAAACCAAATACATACTAGATAATTTGTTCTTTATTTCTAGAAATGCTTGTGTTATTTATGAGGGCCCAGAAATGTGAATAATTTAAAACAAATTCACAAGACACTAACATCCTTAAAAATTACTTAAAATACAAATAACACCCACCTACAAAATCAAACTTCACCTCTCCTGTGAAGTTATCCCCTCAAAAGGAATTAGTAGCTCATATCTGAGTGTTCCCATCACATTTTGTTGTTCCTCACTCTAGACTTTCATGTATTCTGTTTTACAATTCTTTACATTTTTCTCTCCCACTTAAAAATCTTTCAAAGCAGTAACCAGGATTTCCTATCTCTGGATCTTTTCTACCAACCATTCAATGTAATTTGCTCAATAAATGCTGAGATGAATTACTAAGAACTAATTTTTTTCTGAGATATTTGAAACATTTTATTATACCTCTTAATGATTTGAGGTCAGGAAGTAAACATGCTCCTACTTCTCCAGTAAGTTTCAAAACACTCCAGAACTGTCTGTATATATTTCCCATATCTGCACCAAGAAAAGCTCTTTGAAAAAAAGCAGTAAAAGAAATAGTTTCTTAAAAAATTAATCTGCCGAACAGATTACTGATTATTCACATAGACAGAAAACAATGCAAAATAATAAATATGTCTTGTCACAAAATGTCCCCATGTCTATAAAAAAAAAAAAAGTTTTTTCTATCCTGACTCAACTCTTCCCTGAGCTCAAAAGCAATACAAAGCCAAAACAGTAATTATGGAGGACGTTTCAAGCAGTTTTGCCCTGGGTGTGGGCTGCAGGCAACTAAGAAAGAGAAGGAAGGTGAGAGTTCAGGAAGCAAGTGATTAAGCAGAGATTTTCTCCAATGCAAACTACAGCTTAGTTATGTGGAAAGCGTTGTAAATAACTTAGCTATACAAAACCTACTCTCTGAACCCAGAGATACAAAAATAACACCTATGCAGTGAAAAATTACTCCCAACACATTTTATTGTAATTACATTTTTGCCAATTCGTATTTAGCCTTTGAAACATCTGTTTAATAGTCTACACCACTGCTTTTCTTCTGGAGGCTTAATGATAACAAAATAATTGTGCATAACAGTCTAAAGTAATATATCTTGCTCTAACACCAAACATGAGTAATAAAAAATAATTTTCAAGTACCTAAAAATGAACAAAAAAGGCAAAAGCTGTTTGTGTGTACATAATATCATGTCAATGTGTGGAATTACTTCAGAAATTATGCAGGCTGCACACGTTCATACTATCTGAGTAAGTTAGGCATCATTACATTCCCCTAACTGCATTTTAGTAGTACGACACAGTCTTCAGCTTCGTTTTTGAAAGAAACTTATCTGAAGTCCAAGAATCATCCTTTGGACTAACTTAAAGAGAGCGAAACAAAAATCTGTCCACCCCAAATATGAAAATTACGGATTTGGCTCTGATGCAGAAAAAAAAGTACGCTTCTTATATCACCTGCAATATTAAATTGATTTAGTCTGCTGAAAAACAAGACAGTGAGTTATTGGATCTGTGTTTAATTCAGTGCACTTTATAACATATTTAAGGAATTCAGTTGTATTAAACAGTATCTGAATCTTATCAGATGAAAATATTTTTCCCTTTTAGCAAGCCTCGGGTTGCATGTCTGAGAAAACAAATTAGTCTCCTTAGTTCTCCTAAGCTTGATAATAGTGCCCCCTAATGGGAATTTTAATATGAGCCTCTCCACTCAATTTTTAAAAAGCTTATGATCTAGTAAGAGCAAATTATCTCACTTTTAACCAGAAGGTCAATCCTGTAATACAAAAGTATATCAAGATTTAAGCCACTTAAAAGAAAGTTATCACATGTGGGGAAAAAATATGAATTCATGGAAAGAAACAAAAAAGAAAACGTCATGCCACAAGTTTTCTTGGTTTTGAATCATCCTACTGTAACATAATCCCAAGGTGGTATTAATCTCATAAAGTTAAATTCATAAAGAAATTATCCTTCAGCTATGTTTCTAGTCCTCAGTAAGTGAGCAATTAATATGTGCTAAGAAGATTGTACAGAGTCAGGAAAAAACTAGTTCAGAACTAAAGTTATTCAGTGTCACACAGATCCGAACATAGAGCTGGATTTCCACCCAAGTTTTCTGGTCTCATACCATCACCTGTCCGTATTACCGGAACACCTTGCTTTTGCAAGTACACGGTATACCACTTCGCTTTTACAAAAGACTGAATGAAAGAAACCCAAAGAGAATTTTCACTTTTACAAAAAATGGCGAAAAGCGAAAATAACCTTCAGTATTTGTTTTGCAGCGAACTGTGAGAGGCGGCACACAAGCCAAACAGCGAGAGTGGCCGCGCCAATCTTCCCCAGCACCAAGCCGCCGCCGGGGCTCAGAACTGTGTGAGCATCTGTGCTTTATCTTGATTTCTTCTGTGTATCCAATAGCAAGATGTTACTAAGGTATCAGAAAAGCCTGAGAGGTTATTTTTGGGGTCTGGAATGCTCAAAATCTTTTCCATATAAATTAATGCTAACTGCTTCTTCACTCTGTGACAAAGGTTTCATAAAAACACTCTACTTTTGCGGAAACCTGTACCTGGCTCACAAGTCTACAACTGTGAACTGAATGCCTTTCTTCCCTAGTATCTATAGACAGTTCCCCTAAACACCAACGGCTCAGTATGGGGGGCTGGGGAATGATGCATAGAATAAAGAAAAAACTACATTTTCTGATACTTTTCAGATGCACAAACACCCAATAATATCAGCATTCTTATTACAGTGCCCATAATACATTCTGAACTTAAGAGTCAATGTTAATAGCAGTATCTAGAAGGAATAAGCAACAAATAAAAAGTCATCTATTTATGATGTAGAGTACTATTACCTTATTCTTTAACCGTATGACAGAAAATAACAAAAAAGTATGTATCTGTGTGTGTATATATACACATATATACATTTGTATATATACATACATATACATATGTGTATATACATATATGAATATATACACATATATGAATCAGTATGTTTATATGTATATACCTGTGCATGTGTGTATACATGCATGTGTGTATATTTATACATGTACGCTTGTGTGTGTGTGTGTGTGTGTGTGTACATATATATATAAATGTAAGAAGTGGTCAGACTTTCTTAAGGGGCCAAATAGCTTAAAAAAAAAAAAAAATTCAGGTTTGTTGCCCATATGGTCTCTGTCACAACTACCCAACTATGCCACTATAGGAGGAACACAGCCACAGAAGAAAATATATAAATGAATGGGCATGGCAGTGTTCCAGTAAAACTTTACATGCAAAAGCAGACCCACAGATTGTAGCTTGCCAGCCCCTAATTTACAACATTTCACACTGGACCACAAATTAAACTCTCCACTTTACATGAGATGAGGCACCAAACAAAAACACAGAAACAAACACTTAAGCAACTCAAAATATGTAACCATTAAAATTATGAAATATTTAGTGAGGACTTTACTTCCATTAGGTAAAGGGCAGAAGAAATGATCTTTCCCTAAATATTAGTTTTAGTAGGCATAAAATAACAGAAAAATAGTAAGGAAAACAATGGATGTTTAGAAAGATTTAAAATTGGGGCACCTGGGTGGCTCGGTTGAGCATCAGCTTCAGCTCAGGTCATGATCTCGCAGTTTGTGGGTTCGAGCTCCGCGTCAGGCTGTATACTGACAGCTAGCTCAGAGCCTGAAGCCTGTCTTCAAAATCTGTATCTCCCTCTCTCTCTGACCCTCCCCTGCTCACGCTGTCTCTCTCTCAAAATAAAACATTTTTAAAATGTTTAATAAAAATAAAATAATCAATATGCAGGACAATTCTATTCCAGGACACATCCATATAATAAAAAAATCTAGCTTTTATCTAGGTATGATAAAAATCTAATGGTGACTATATACTAATGCCTGTTCATATAATTAAATGAATTATGTGAGAGAACCTAAAATTCAAACCTGACTATAAAAGGCTAGGCAGAAATATTAGGTATTATCTTATACTTTTCACACATCTAAGAGAAATGGCAAATCCTACCAGCTTCTAAAGATAAATCAATTATCCAAAAGGCAGATTTCAGACAAAAAAATAACGATGCTCCTCACTTTACACCCTTTAATCACTGGCTTCCTCTTCACTAAGTGTCCAAAAGCAACACCATATAGCAGGAAAATCATGGGACTTGGAACCAGACAGCCAAAGATTTCAATCCCTAGTCTATAAATCCCCAGTTAAATGATTTTGGACAAGTTCCCTTAGTGGGCATCAGTTTGCTAATTTAGAAAACAGAACTGATAAAACCTTTAAATGTGCAGAGTAACAACTAATTATAGGCAATGTACATACAGTACACAGCACACAACTCCCAGCAAATTTTTATTATTTGACGCTAAATTAAAATTTCCTTTCTCCATGTTGTTAGAATAGTTTTTAAAGAGCTTCTTAAAGTACATGTTAATGAAATAGCCTATTGGTCAATTACTTGAAAGTTCATAAGAGAAGTCAGCATCTAGTGTGATCAAGATCTAAAATTAATAATACATTTTGTTTTGTTATCTACCATAACTGCACTGAACATTATTTCTTGCGCATATTCTAAACTGAGGATTTTATAAGAGAAAATTAATTACTTAAGAAAACTATGCGACAACATGAACTCTTCAGGAATGAATTCCCAACTGTGCCACTAACACAGGAACTGAGTATGTCACTTTAGGTGAACCTCTCAGACTCCTCACTTGCAACCAAAAAGGAAAAAAAAAAAAACTATGTTAACAACCCTTTGTCTTCTCCTCTGGTCTTCCAGCTCTAAAAGAGTTACTACTGTAGGAGTGCTTGGGTAGCTCAGTTGGCTAAGCGTCCAACTCTTGATTTCGATTCAGGCCATGATTTCATGGTTCATGGGTTTAGGCCCTGCATCGGGCTCCATACAGACAACTCAGAGTCCGCCTGGGATTCTATCCCTCCTCTCTCACTGACCCTCCCTGGGGCTCATGTGCACGTGTACTTTCTCTCTGTAAATAAAGAAACAGTTAAATGTTTTTAATTAAAAATAAAAAAATAAAGAGTTATGGCTGCAATGTAATTAAGCATCACCAGATATGCTGGTGAAGAGAGACACTGATATGTCCTAATACTGCAGAGGAACTCCAACAGTAACCCGATCATATTACAGTCGTTCAGGTGTAACAAGGAGAGCTTGGCCAGCTTTAAAAAAAAAAAAAAAAAAGGCACAGACTGCACAAATACTCAGATGCCTAGAATAAAATAGCCCTGGTTAGTTTCTAAAGGTACTATTCAACGAGAAATTGATTTTTCAGACCAAATTACAATATCAAGATACTAACCTTAGCAAGATTATGTTTGGTGTCTATTATATATTCAAGGTACCATGAATATGTGAAATCTTTTTTTTAATATAACACAATTTATTTTTTTAACATATGCAATTATTTTCCATCATTTACAATACAGTAGTTACAATGACACTCCAAACAGAAAAGCAAAGTAAAAAATCAAAACACCAACTTTCATGTAATTAGACTTATACAGAAATTA